>NW_026868118.1:67500-72879 GCF_020745735.1 Hemiscyllium ocellatum | reverse complement strand
CCCCTTTCTCTCTATCTGTATCCATATCTCTCTCCCTCTCTCTCCCTATCCCTATCTCTCTCTCTCTCTCCACGTCGCTCTCTCTCTATCCCTATCTCTCTCTCTATCCGCGTCTCTCTCTCTCTCCCTATCTGTGTCTCACTCCCTCTATCCGTGTGTGTCTCTCTCTCTATCCGTGTCTCTCTCTCTCTCTCTATCCGTGTCTCTCTCTCTCTCTGTCTGTGTCTCTCTCTCTCTCTCTCCATCCGTGTCTCTCTCTCTCTCTCTGTCTCTCTCTCTCTCTCCCCCTTTCTCTCTATCTGTATCCATATCTCTCTCCCTCTCTCTCCCTATCCCTATCTCTCTCTCTCTCTATCCGCGACACTCTCTCTCTATCCGTGTGTGTCTCTCTCTCTATCCGCGACACTCTCTCTCTATCCGTGTGTGTCTCTCTCTCTATCCGCGACACTCTCTCTCTATACGTGTGTCTCTCTCCCTCTATCTGTGTGTGTGTCTCTCTCTCTCTCCACGTCGCTCTCTCTCTATCCGTGTGTGTCTCTCTCCCTCTATCTGTGTGTGTGTCTCTCTCTCTATCTGCGTCTCTCTTTCTCTCTCTATCTCTGCGTCTATCTCTCTCTCTCTATCCATGTCTCTCTCTCTCTCTCTATCCATCTCTCTCTCTCTCTCTATCCGTGTTTCTCTCTCTCTCTCTCTCTATCTATCTGCGCCTGTCTCACTCTCTCTCTCCCTATCCGCATCTCTCTCCCTATCTGCGTCTCTCTCTCTCTCTCTCTATCCCTGTCTCTCTCTCTCTATCCGCGTCTGTCTCTCTCTCTCCCCTCATCCACGTCTCTCTCTCCCACATCTGGGTCTCTCTCTCTCTATCCGCGTCACTCTCTCTCTATCCCTGTCTCTCTCTCTCTATCCGCGTCTGTCTCTCTCTCTCTCCCCTCATCCGCGTCTCTCTCTCCCACATCCGTGTCTCTCTCTCTCTCCATCCGCGACTCTCTCTCTCTATCCACGTCTCTCTATCCGTGTGTCTCTCTCTATCCGCGTCTCTCTCTCTATCTGTCTCTCTCTCTCTCCCTAACCGCGTCTCTCTCTCTCTCTCTGTCCACGTCTCTCTCTATCTCCGTCTCTCTCTCTCTCTCTCTATCCGTGTCTCTCTCTCTCTGTCTGTCTCTCTCTCTCTCTATCCGTGTGTCTCACTCCCTCTATCCGCGTCTCTCACTCTCTCTCTATCCGTGTCCCTCTCTCTCTCTATCCGTGTCTCTCTCTCTCTATCCACATCTCTCTCATTATCCTAGTCTCTCTCTCTCTCTCTCTCTCTATCCGTGTCCCTCTCTCTCTCTCTCTATCTGTGTCTCTCTCTATTTTTCTATCCGTGTGTCTCACTCCCTCTATCCGTGTGTCTCTCTCTCTCTCTGTATTCGTGTCTCTCTCTCTCTCTATCCACGTCTCTCTCTCTGTCTATCTGCGTCTCTCTCTCTCTCTACATCCGCGTCTCTCTCTCCCCTATCCGCCTCTCTCTCCATCCGCGTCTCTCTCTCTCTCTATCCGTATCTCTCTCTCTCTCTCTCTCTCCATCCGGGTCTCTCTCTCTCTCTCTCTCTCCATCTCCCTATCCGCGTCTCTCTCTCTCTCCCCCCCCCCCTCTCTCTCTCTATCCGTGTCTCTCTCTCTCTGTCTCTCTCTCTCTCTCTCTATCCGTGTGTCTCACTCCCTCTATCCGCATCTCTCACTCTCTCTCTCTATCCGTGTGTGTGTCTCTCTCTCTCTATCCGTGTCTCCCTCTCTCTCTCTATCCGCGTCTCTCTCTCTCTCTCTCTCTCTCTCCATCTCCCTATCCGCGTCTCTCTCTCTCTCCCCCTCTCCCTCTCTCTCTCTATCAGTGTCTCTCTCTCTCTCCGTGTCTCCCTCTCTCTCTATCCGCGTCTCTCTCTCTATCAGTGTCTCTCTCTCTCTCTCTCTCTATCCGTATCTCTCTCTCTCTCTCCATCCGGGTCTCTCTCTCTCTCTCTCTCTCTCTCCATCTCCCTATCCGCGTCTCTCTCTCTCTCCCCCTCTCTCTCTCTCTCTCTATCCGTGTCTCTCTCTCTCTCTCTATCCGCGTCTCTCTCTCTATCCGTGTCTCTCTCTCTCTATCCGTGTCTCTCTCTCTCTCCCTATCTGTGTCTCACTCTCTCTATCCGTGTGTGTCTCTCTCTCCATCCGCGTCTCTCTCTCTATCCGTGTCTCTCTCTCTCTCTCTCTATCCGTGTGTCTCACTCCCTCTATCTGCGTCTCTCTCTCTATCCACGTCTCTCTCTCTCCATCCGTGTCTCTCTCTCTCTCTCTCTGTCTCTCTCTCTCTCCCCCTCTCTCTCTATCTCTATCCATATCTCTCTCCCTCTCTCTCCCTATCCCTATCTCTCTCTCTCCATCCGCGTCTCTCTCCCCCATCCACGTCTCTCTCTCTCTCTCTCTATCCGTGTGTGTCACTCCCTCTATCCGCGTCTCTCACTCTCTCTCTATCCGTGTCTCTCTCACTCTCTCTCTATCCGTGTCTCTCTCTCTCTCTCTATCCGCGTCTCTCTCTCTCTCTTTATCCGTGTCGCTCTCTCTCTCTCTTTATCCGGTCTCTCACTCTCTCTCTCTCTATCCGTGTGTGTGTCTCTCTCTCCAACCGCGTCTCTCTCTCTATCCGTGTCTCTCTCTATCCGTGTCTCTCTCTCTCTCTGTCTGTGTCTCTCTCTCTCTATCCGTGTGTCTCACTCCCTCTCTCTGCGTCTCTCTCTCTCTCTCTATCCGCGTCTCTCTCTCTCTATCCCTGTCTCTCTCTCTCTCTATCCGCATCTGTCTCTCTCTCTCTCCCCTCATCCGCGTCTCTCTCTCCCACATCCGTGTCTCTCTCTCTCTCCATCCGCGACTCTCTCTCTCTCTATCCACGTCTCTCTATCCGTGTGTCTCTCTCTATCCGCGTCTCTCTCTCTGTCTGTCTCTCTCTCTCTCTATCCGTGTGTCTCTCTCTATCCGCGTCTCTCTCTCTATCTGTCTCTCTCTCTCTCCCTAACCGCGTCTCTCTCTCTCTCTCTCTGTCCACGTCTCTCTCTATCTCCGTCTCTCTCTCTCTCTCTCTATCCGTGTCTCTCTCTCTCTGTCTGTCTCTCTCTCTCTCTATCCGTGTGTCTCACTCCCTCTATCCGCGTCTCTCACTCTCTCTCTCTATCCGTGTGTGTGTCTCTCTCTCTATCCGTGTCTCTCTCTCTCTATCCACATCTCTCTCATTATCCTAGTCTCTCTCTCTCTCTCTCTCTCTATCCGTGTCCCTCTCTCTCTCTCTATCTGTGTCTCTCTCTATTTTTCTATCCGTGTGTCTCTCTCTCTCTCTGTATTCGTGTCTCTCTCTCTCTCTGTCCACGTCTCTCTCTCTGTCTATCCGCGTCTCTCTCTCTCTCTACATCCGCGTCTCTCTCTCCCCTATCCGCCTCTCTCTCCATCCGGGTCTCTCTCTCTCTCTCTCTCTCTCTCTCTCTCCATCTCCCTATCCGCGTCTCTCTCTCTCTCCCCCCCCCCCCCCCTCTCTCTCTCTATCCGTGTCTCTCTCTCTCTGTCTGTCTCTCTCTCTCTCTATCCGTGTGTCTCACTCCCTCTATCCGCATCTCTCACTCTCTCTCTCTATCCGTGTGTGTGTCTCTCTCTCTCTATCCGTGTCTCCCTCTCTCTCTCTATCCGCGTCTCTCTCTCTCTCTCTCTCTCTCTATCCGTCTCTCTCTCTCTCTCTATCCACATCTCTCTCATTATCCTAGTCTCTCTCTCTCTCTCTCCATCCGGGTCTCTCTCTCTCTCTCTCTCTCTCTCCATCTCCCTATCCGCGTCTCTCTCTCTCTCCCCCTCTCCCTCTCTCTCTCTATCCGTGTCTCTCTCTCTCTCCGTGTCTCCCTCTCTCTCTATCCGCGTCTCTCTCTCTATCAGTGTCTCTCTCTCTCTCTCTCTCTATCCGTATCTCTCTCTCTCTCTCTCTCCATCCGGGTCTCTCTCTCTCTCTCTCTCTCTCCATCTCCCTATCCGCGTCTCTCTCTCTCTCCCCCTCTCTCTCTCTCTCTCTATCCGTGTCTCTCTCTCTCTCTCTATCCGCGTCTCTCTCTCTATCCGTGTCTCTCTCTCTCTATCCGTGTCTCTCTCTCTCTCCCTATCTGTGTCTCACTCTCTCTATCCGTGTGTGTCTCTCTCTCCATCCGCGTCTCTCTCTCTATCCGTGTGTCTCACTCCCTCTATCTGCGTCTCTCTCTCTATCCACGTCTCTCTCTCTCCATCCGTGTCTCTCTCTCTCTCTCTCTGTCTCTCTCTCTCTCCCCCTCTCTCTCTATCTCTATCCATATCTCTCTCCCTCTCTCTCCCTATCCCTATCTCTCTCTCTCCATCCGCGTCTCTCTCCCCCATCCACGTCTCTCTCTCTCTCTCTCTATCCGTGTGTGTCACTCCCTCTATCCGCGTCTCTCACTCTCTCTCTATCCGTGTCTCTCTCACTCTCTCTCTATCCGTGTCTCTCTCTCTCTCTCTCTATCCGCGTCTCTCTCTCTCTCTTTATCCGTGTCGCTCTCTCTCTCTCTTTATCCGCGTCTCTCACTCTCTCTCTCTATCCGTGTGTGTGTCTCTCTCTCCAACCGCGTCTCTCTCTCTATCCGTGTCTCTCTCTATCCGTGTGTCTCTCTCTCTCTGTCTGTGTCTCTCTCTCTCTATCCGTGTGTCTCACTCCCTCTCTCTGCGTCTCTCTCTCTCTCTCTATCCGCGTCTCTCTCTCTCTATCCACGTCTCTCTCTCTCTATCCATGTCTCTCTCTCTCTCTATCCGCGTCTCTCTGTCTCTCTCTCTCTCTCTATCCGTGTCTCTCTCTCTCTCTCTGTCTGTCTCTCTCTCTCTATCCGTGTGTGTCTCTCTCTCTCTGTCTGTCTCTCTCTCTCTATCCGTGTGTCTCACTCCCTCTATCCGCGTCTCTCACTCTCTCTCTCTATCCGTGTGTGTGTCTCTCTCTCTCTCCCTATCTGTGTCTCTCTCTCTCCAACCGCGTCTCTCTCTCTATCCGTGTCTCTCTCTCTCTCTCTCTCTATCCGTGTCTCTCTCTCTCTCTCTATCCGTGTCTCTCTCTCTCTCTGTCTGTGTCTCTCTCTCTCTCTCTCTCTATCCGCATCTCTCTCTCTCTATCCACGTCTCTCTCTCTCCATCCGTGTCTCTCTCTCTCTCTCTCTCTCTATCCGTGTGTCTCACTCCCTCTATCTGCGTCTCTCTCTCTCTCTCTCTCTCTATCCGCGTCTCTCTCTCTCTATCCACGTCTCTCTCTCTCTCCATCCGTGTCTCTCTCTCTCTCTATCCGTGTGTCTCACTCCCTCTATCTGCGTCTCTCTCTCTCTCTCTCTATCC
>NW_026868118.1:35000-62500 GCF_020745735.1 Hemiscyllium ocellatum | reverse complement strand
TCCCTCCGACAGTGCGGCCCTCCCTCAGTACTGGGCACCGGGAGGGAGGGAGGGAGGGAGTGTGGGCCTGGATTATGGAGCTCAAGGCCTAGAGTATATCCACCTCCCTCCGACAGTGCGGCCCTCCCTCAGGACTGGGCACCGGGAGGGAGGGAGGGTGGGAGTGTGGGGCCTGGATGATGGATCTAACTCTCTGCCCTCCCTCCCTCCTCAGCCGCCAAGGACATGGAGGATTTCGGGCGTCGGAGGCTGGTGGACGAGATGACGGGCCGGGGCACCCTCCCGCTCCGCGCCATGCGCACCCACGGCCTGGCGGACCCCCTGCTCTGCGACTTCCCCCCCAACCCCCGCCGGGTCATGTCCCAGGACCGGCTGCTGGGGGAGGGGCTGCCCCCGCCCCTGCCCCCGCCCGCCCCCCCGCCCCCCCCCGCCCCCCCCTGCCCCCTCCCCGGCCCCCGCCGGCCGGCTACGCCACCCTGGGCCGGGAGCCGCGGGAGGCGCGGGGCCCGCTCTCGCCGGAGCGGGCCGGGCGCCGGGGCGCCCTGCCGCCCATCCCCCGGCAGCGCCCGGCGCCCGGCCCTTACTCCACCCTCCCCGGGCAGCGCCCCCTGGGCAAGAAGGCCCTCTCGCAGTCCAACGTCGCCCAGGCCTCGGCGGCGGCCGCCGCAGCGGCGATGGCGGCGCCGGGCCTCTGGGCTGACCGCCACCAGATCGTCAAGATGAACTCCCACCCGCCGGCGGTGCAGCCCCGGGGGTCGGGGGTCGGGGGTCACGCCGGCTCGCCCCGGGGGCCCTGGGCCGGGGGGGGCGGGGAGGGGGCCGGCGTCTCCGAGCGGCGCCAGGCCTTCGCCGCCAAGCGCCACTCCACCGTCGACCAGCTCCACTACATCCCGGGCCCGGCCTCGCCGGCCCCTCCCCCTCCCCCGCCCCCTCACCCCCAGGCCCCTCCCCCCCACCCCCACCCCCACCCCCACCACCACCACCAGCCGCCCCCCCCCCGCCTCCCCCCAGCTCCCAGCAGCCCCGCGGCACCGGCTCCAAGACGGAAGTCACCGTCTGAGGCCCCCTCCCTCAACCAACCCCTCCCCCCCCCCCCCACCCACCCTCACCCCTCCCCCCTCCCCCCCACCCCACCTCCCTTCGGCGTCACGGGGTTCAGAGACGCAGCTGACCTCCGCCCCTTCCCCCCCCCCCCTTCACCGTTCCTGCCGGGGGGGTGAGGGGTGGGTGGGGGGGTGGGGCGAACCGGCGGCCATTTTAAGGGTGGAGGGGAGAGACTGACTGGCGGACATTTTACAGACAGAGGGTGAGGGACTGTCGGCCATTTTTAAAGATGGAGGGGGATGACTGGCGGCCATTTTACAGACGGAGTGGGGCGACTGACGGCCATTTTACAGATAGAAAGGATGACTGGCGGCCATCTTTAAAGATGGAGGGGGCAACTGACGTCCATTTCATAGATGAATGGGGAGACTGTCGGCCATTTTTAAAGATGGAGGGGGAGAGACTGGCGGCCATTTTACAGATGAAGGGGGAGAGACTGGCGGCCATTTTACAGATGGAAGGGATGACTGGCGGCCATTTTAAAGATGGAGGGAGAGAGACGGTCGGCCATTTTACAGACGGAGGGGCAGGTTCTGGATCAGGGCTGCTGGAAGAGCACGGCGGTCCAGGCAGCGGAACCGACGTTGCGGGCGAAAGCCCTCGGACCGGGAGGACGGGCCGAGAGCCCTGAAGGGCGGAGGGATGAGCGAGAGGAGGGTGGGGGTGTGGGGGGGGGGGGAGAAAGGAGCCTGGAGCGCAGTGGGTGAGTGGGGGGGGGGGGGGGAGGGGATGGAGGCGGTAGGTCGGGGAGGGGAGGGCGGAGGGGATAGGTGGGAAAAGGTCGGCCAAGTCGTGGGGACGGCGCTGAGCCGGGGGGTGTGGAGCTGGGGTGAGGTGGGGGGGGGGGCGGGGGAAGGGGGAAGGGGACATGAGGAAGCTGGTGAAGCCCACCTTGATGCCCCCTGGAGGCGGAAGAGGAGGAAGGCTCCTCTCGGGGCCTTGGGCGGAGGTTGAGGGAGGAGGCGTGGGCCCAGGCTTCACGGTCCCGGCAGGGGGCGAAAGGGGGAGGCCCGTCCGGCGCGCCCTGGGGTGGAACCGGCCCTAAACCTCCCCCCCCACCTCCCGGGACCGGCGACGGCGGAGGAGTTGGGAAGACGGGATGGCGCTCCCCGCGGGAGGGAGGGAGGGCGGGACGGGGCGTCATCCCCCCGGGGGAGCGGGCGGGCGTCGGCGGGCCTGCAGGAAGCGCCCCGCGCCGGCGACGGAGGTGGAGAGGCCCAAGGCAGGGGAGGGGAGGGGTAGGCCTCAGGGAGGGGCCCAAGCCCTTCAGGCTTCTCGGCCTGTACTCCTGAGGAAGGGCGCGTCCCCGAAACGTCGAGTCTCCCGCTCCTCGGGTGCTGCCCGGACTGCCGCGCTCTCCATTTTATAGATGGAGGGCAGAGACGGTCGGCCATTTTACAGAGGATTGGGAGACAGACGGCCATTTTGTAGATGGAGGGAGAGACTGACGGCCATTTTTAAAGATGGAGGGGGAGACGGTCGGCCATTTTACATATAGATGAGGAGACTCTCGGGCATTTTACAGATGGAGGGGAGAGACTGTCGGCCATTTTTAAAGATGGAGGGGGAGACTGTCAGCCATTTTGCAAATGGAGGGGGAGACTGTCCGCCATTTTAAAGATGGATGGTGAGACTGACGGCCATTTTGTAGATGGATGGTGGCACTGTTGGCCATTTTACAGATGTAGGGGACGACTGACATCCATTTTACAGATGTAGGGGGGCGAGTGTCGGCCATTTTACAGATGTAGGGGGAGACAGTCGCCATTTTATAGATGGAGGGGGAGACTGACGGCCATTTTGAAGATGGAGGGGAGACTGTCAGCCATTTACAAATGGAAGGGAGACTGACGGCCATTTTCCAGATGGAGGTGGTGACTGACTGCCATTTTGCCGATGGAGAGAGAGACTGACAGACATTTTGCCGATGGAGGGGGGAGACTGTCGGCCATTTTATAGATGGAGGTGGACGGACATTTTATAGACATTGGGGGAGACTGTCAGCCATTTTACAGATGGATGGTGGCACTGTCGGCCATTTTACAGATGTAGGGGGAGACAGTCGCCCTTTTATAGATGGAGGGAGAGACTGTCAGCCATTTTAGAGATGGAGGGGGACGACTGTTGGCCAGCTTGCAGGTGGACGGTTGTGGGGGGAGTGGGGAGACTGACGGCCATTTTATAAAAGGCCAGGGTTGACTGTCGGCCATTTTGCCAAAGGGTTTGTGGGGCCAATTTGGACCACGACTTGGGGAAGGAAGCCATTTTGGAGACAGAGAGAGAGAGAGAGAAAGGGGAGAGAGAGAGAGAGAAAGAGAAAGAGAGAGAGAGAGACTAGGCCGCTGTCGGCCATTTGAGCACCCCCTTAAACCCCCGAGTTTCCGGCCCCCCCCCACCCCTCCCACCCTCGCTCTCGGTCACCCTTCCCATCACTTTCCAACCCTCCCCCCCACCCCCCCCCCCCCCCCACACCCTCCCGATTCCTCAGCTCCCTGTCTCCGAAAGCCAAGGGGAGTTCACACGCTCCCCCCACCCCCAGCCCCCCCGCCCTCCTCACTCCCCCCAAGCCCAGGGGCTGGGTGGACCCCGGAATCGAGGCGTCGCGGGTGGGCGGGGGAGCGGCTCCCCCCCCCCCCGCAATGGACGACGGCTGGTCGGTTTCTAATCCCCCTCCCCCCCCACCCGCGGAGATGTTTTGTACGCTGTTGCCGGGAGGGTGGGAGGGGGGTTTGCCGGAGGGGTTGGAGCGGGGATTATCTCTTGCTTTGTGTTGTTTTATTTGGGTCTTGCTCAGTACGTGGACACTCACCTCCCACCCCACCCCCAAAGCCCCCGTCGTTCGTAAGTGGATTAAAAAAGAAACACTTGTTTTAACCGATGGTTCGTGATTCACTTGCGCTACGACGTCACGTCTGGCGCAGCGTCATGGGGAACGGCGCACGGTGCTCCGAGTGACCGAGGGGAGAGACCGGGGAACCGCGCACGGTGCTCCGAGTGACCGAGGGGAGAGACCGGGGAACCGCGCACGGTGCTCCGAGCGACCGAGGGGAGAGACCGGGGAACTGCGCACGGTGCTCCGAGTGACCGAGGGGAGAGACCGGGGAACCGCGCACGGTGCTCCGAGTGACCGAGGGGAGAGACCGGGGAACCGCGCACGGTGCTCCGAGCGACCGAGGGGAGAGACCGGGGAACCGCGCACGGTGCTCCGAGCGACCGAGGGGAGAGACCGGGGAACCGCGCACGGTGCTCCGAGCGACGGAGGGGAGAGACCGGGGAACCGCGCACGGTGCTCCGAGTGACCGAGGGGAGAGACCGGGGAACCGCGCACGGTGCTCCGAGTGACCGAGGGGAGAGACCGGGGAACCGCGCACGGTGCTCCGAGCGACCGAGGGGAGAGACCGGGGAACCGCGCACGGTGCTCCGAGTGACCGAGGGGAGAGACCGGGAACTGCGCACGGTGCTCCGAGTGTCCGAGGGGAGAGACCGGGGAACTGCGCACGGTGCTCCGAGTGACCGAGGGGAGAGACCGGGGAACTGCGCACGGTGCTCCGAGAGACCGAGGGGAGAGACCGGGGAACCGCGCACGGTGCTCCGAGTGACCGAGGGGAGACCGGGGAACCGCGCACGGTGCTCCGAGTGACCGAGGGGAGAGACCGGGGATCTGCGCACGGTGCTCCGAGTGACCGAGGGGAGAGAACGGGGAACTGCGCACGGTGCTCCGAGTGACCGAGGGGAGAGACCGGGGAACCGCGCACGGTGCTCCGAGTGACCGAGGGGAGACCGGGGAACCGCGCACGGTGCTCCGAGTGACCGAGGGGAGAGACCGGGGATCTGCGCACGGTGCTCCGAGTGACCGAGGGGAGAGACCGGGGAACCGCGCACGGTGCTCCGAGTGACCGAGGGGAGAGACCGGGGAACCGCGCACGGTGCTCCGAGTGACCGAGGGGAGAGACCGGGGAACCGCGCACGGTGCTCCGAGTGACCGAGGGGAGAGACCGGGGAACCGCGCACGGTGCTCCGAGTGACCGAGGGGAGAGACCGGGGAACCGCGCACGGTGCTCCGAGTGACCGAGGGGAGAGACCGGGGAACCGCGCACGGTGCTCCGAGTGACCGAGGGGCGAGACCGGGGAACCGCGCACGGTGCTCCGAGTGACCGAGGGGCGAGACCGGGGAACCGCGCACGGTGCTCCGAGTGACCGAGGGGCGAGACCGGGGAACCGCGCACGGTGCTCCGAGTGACCGAGGGGCGAGACCGGGGAACCGCGCACGGTGCTCCGAGTGACCGAGGGGAGAGACCGGGGAACCGCGCACGGTGCTCCGAGCGACCGAGGGGAGAGACCGGGGAACCGCGCACGGTGCTCCGAGCGACCGAGGGGAGAGACCGGGGAACCGCGCACGGTGCTCCGAGTGTCCGAGGGGAGAGAGCAGGGAACCGCGCACGGTGCTCCGAGTGTCCGAGGGGAGAGACCGGGGAACCGCGCACGGTGCTCCGAGTGACCGAGGGGAGAGACCGGGGAACCGCGCACGGTGCTCCGAGTGACCGAGGGGCGAGACCGGGGAACCGCGCACGGTGCTCCGAGTGACCGAGGGGAGAGACCGGGGAACCGCGCACGGTGCTCCGAGTGACCGAGGGGAGAGACCGGGGAACCGCGCACGGTGCTCCGAGTGACCGAGGGGAGAGACCGGGGAACTGCGCACGGTGCTCCGAGAGACCGAGGGGAGAGACCGGGGAACCGCGCACGGTGCTCCGAGTGACCGAGGGGAGAGACCCGGGAACCGCGCACGGTGCTCCGAGTGACCGAGGGGAGAGACCCGGGAACTGCGCACGGTGCTCCGAGTGACCGAGGGGAGAGACCGGGGAACCGCGCACGGTGCTCCGAGTGACCGAGGGGAGAGACCGGGGAACCGCGCACGGTGCTCCGAGTGACCGAGGGGAGAGACCGGGGAACCGCGCACGGTGCTCCGAGTGACCGAGGGGAGAGACCGGGGAACAGCGCACGGTGCTCCGAGTGTCCGAGGGGAGAGACCGGGGAACTGCGCACGGTGCTCCGAGTGACCGAGGGGAGAGACCGGGGAACCGCGCACGGTGCTCCGAGTGACCGGGGGGAGAGACCGGGGAACCGCGCACGGTGCTCCGAGTGACCGAGGGGAGAGACCGGGGAACTGCGCACGGTGCTCCGAGTGACCGAGGGGAGAGACCGGGGAACCGCGCACGGTGCTCCGAGTGACGAGACCGGGGAACTGCGCACGGTGCTCCGAGCGACCGAGGGGAGAGACCGGGGAACCGCGCACGGTGCTCCGAGCGACCGAGGGGAGAGACCGGGGAACCGCGCACGGTGCTCCGAGCGACCGAGGGGAGAGACCGGGGAACCGCGCACGGTGCTCCGAGTGACCGAGGGGAGAGACCGGGGAACCGCGCACGGTGCTCCGAGTGACCGAGGGGAGAGACCGGGGAACCGCGCACGGTGCTCCGAGTGACCGAGGGGAGAGACCGGGGAACCGCGCACGGTGCTCCGAGTGACCGAGGGGAGAGACCGGGGAACCGCGCACGGTGCTCCGAGTGACCGAGGGGAGAGACCCGGGAACTGCGCACGGTGCTCCGAGTGACCGAGGTGAGAGACAGGGGAACCGCGCACGGTGCTCCGAGCGACCGAGGGGAGAGACCGGGGAACCGCGCACGGTGCTCCGAGCGACCGAGGGGAGAGACCGGGGAACCGCGCACGGTGCTCCGAGCGACCGAGGGGAGAGACCGGGGAACCGCGCACGGTGCTCCGAGTGACCGAGGGGAGAGACCGGGGAACAGCGCACGGTGCTCCGAGTGTCCGAGGGGAGAGACCGGGGAACCGCGCACGGTGCTCCGAGTGACCGAGGGGAGAGACCGGGGAACCGCGCACGGTGCTCCGAGTGACCGAGGGGAGAGACCGGGGAACTGTGCACGGTGCTCCGAGTGACCGAGGGGAGACCGGGGAACTGTGCACGGTGCTCCGAGTGACCGAGGGGAGACCGGGGAACCGTGCACGGTGCTCCGAGTGACCGAGGGGAGAGACCGGGGAACTGCGCACGGTGCTCCGAGTGTGAGTCTGACCGAGGGGAGAGACCGGGGAACCGCGCACGGTGCTCCGAGTGACCGAGGTGAGAGACAGGGGAACCGCGCACGGTGCTCCGAGCGACCGAGGGGAGAGACCGGGGAACCGCGCACGGTGCTCCGAGCGACCGAGGGGAGAGACCGGGGAACCGCGCACGGTGCTCCGAGTGACCGAGGGGAGAGACCGGGAACTGAGCACGGTGCTCCGAGTGACCGAGGGCAGAGACCGGGGAACAGCGCACGGTGCTCCGAGTGACCGAGGGGAGAGTACGGGGAACAGCGCACGGAGCTCCGAGTGACCGAGGGGAGAGACCGGGGAACCGCGCACGGTGCTCCGAGTGACCGAGGGGAGAGACCGGGGAACCGCGCACGGTGCTCCGAGTGACCGAGGGGAGAGACCGGGGAACCGCGCACGGTGCTCCGAGTGACCGAGGGACTGTACACGGTGCTCCGAGTGACCGAGGGGAGAGACCAGGGAACCGCGCACGGTGCTCCGAGTGTCCGAGGGGAGATACCGGGGAACTGCGCACGGTGCTCCGAGTGACCGAGGGGAGACCGGGGAACTGTGCACGGTGCTCCGAGTGACAGAGGGCAGAGACCGGGGAACTGCGCACGGTGCTCCGAGTGACCGAGGGCAGAGACCGGGGAACCGCGCACGGTGCTCCGAGCGACCGAGGGGTGAGACCGGGGAACCGCGCACGGTGCTCCGAACGACCGAGGGGAGAGACCGGGGAACCGCGCACGGTGCTCCGAGCGACCGAGGGGAGAGACCGGGGAACCGCGCACGGTGCTCCGAGCGACCGAGGGGCGAGACCCGGGAACCGCGCACGGTGCTCCGAGCGACCGAGGGGAGAGACCGGGGAACCGCGCACGGTGCTCCGAGTGACCGAGGTGAGACACCGGGGAACCGCGCACGGTGCTCCGAGCGACCGAGGGGAGAGACCGGGGAACCGCGCACGGTGCTCCGAGCGACCGAGGGGAGAGACCGGGGAACCGCGCACGGTGCTCCGAGCGACCGAGGGGAGAGACCGGGGAACCGCGCACGGTGCTCCGAGTGACCGAGTGGAGAGACCGGGGAACCGCGCACGGTGCTCCGAGTGACCGAGGGGAGAGACCGGGGAACCGCGCACGGTGCTCCGAGTGACCGAGGTGAGAGACAGGGGAACCGCGCACGGTGCTCCGAGTGACCGAGGGGAGAGACCGGGGAACCGCGCACGGTGCTCCGAGTGACCGAGGGGAGAGACCGGGGAACTGCGCACGGTGCTCCGAGTGACCGAGGGGAGAGACCGGGGAACCGCGCACGGTGCTCCGAGTGACCGAGGGGCGAGACCGGGGAACTGCGCACGTTGCTCCGAGTGACCGAGGGGAGAGACCGGGGAACCGCGCACGGTGCTCCGAGTGACCGAGGGGAGAGACCGGGGAACCGCGCACGGTGCTCCGAGTGACCGAGGGGAGAGACCGGGGAACCGCGCACGGTGCTCCGAGTGTGGGTCTGACCGATGGGAGAGACCGGGGAACTGCGCACGGTGCTTCGAGTGACCGAGGTGAGAGACCGGGGAACAGCGCACGGTGCTCCGAGTGACCGAGGGGAGACCGGGGAACTGTGCACGGTGCTCCGAGTGACCGAGGGGAGAGACCGGGGAACCGCGCACGGTGCTCCGAGCGACCGAGGGGAGAGACAGGGGAACCGCGCACGGTGCTCCGAGCGACCGAGGGGAGAGACCGGGGAACCGCGCACGGTGCTCCGAGTGACCGAGGGGAGAGACCGGGGAACCGCGCACGGTGCTCCGAGTGACCGAGGGGAGAGACCGGGGAACCGCGCACGGTGCTCCGAGCGACCGAGGTGAGAGACAGGGGAACCGCGCACGGTGCTCCGAGTGACCGAGGGGAGAGACCGGGGAACCGCGCACGGTGCTCCGAGTGACCGAGGGGAGAGACCGGGGAACCGCGCACGGTGCTCCGAGTGACCGAGGGGAGACCGGGGAACTGTGCACGGTGCTCCGAGTGACCGAGGGGAGAGACCGGGGAACCGCGCACGGTGCTCCGAGTGACCGAGGGGAGAGACCGGGGAACCGCGCACGGTGCTCCGAGTGACCGAGGGGAGACACCGGGGAACCGCGCACGGTGCTCCGAGTGACCGAGGGGAGAGACCGGGGAACCGCGCACGGTGCTCCGAGTGACCGAGGGGAGAGACCGGGGAACCGCGCACGGTGCTCCGAGTGTCCGAGGGGAGAGACCGGGGAACTGCGCACGGTGCTCCGAGTGACCGAGGGACTGTACACGGTGCTCCGAGTGACCGAGGGGAGAGACCGGGGAACCGCGCACGGTGCTCCGAGTGACCGAGGGGAGAGACCGGGGAACCGCGCACGGTGCTCCGAGTGACCGAGGGGAGAGACCGGGGAACCGCGCACGGTGCTCCGAGTGACCGAGGGGAGAGACCGGGGAACTGAGCACGGTGCTCCGAGTGACCGAGGGACTGTACACGGTGCTCCGAGTGACCGAGGGGAGAGACCGGGGAACCGCGCACGGTGCTCCGAGTGTCCGAGGGGAGAGACCGGGGAACCGCGCACGGTGCTCCGAGTGTCCGAGGGGAGAGACCGGGGAACCGCGCACGGTGCTCCGAGTGACCGAGGGGAGAGACCGGGGAACCGCGCACGGTGCTCCGAGTGACCGAGGGGAGAGACCGGGGAACCGCGTACGGTGCTCCGAGTGACCGAGGGGAGAGACCGGGGAACCGCGCACGGTGCTCCGAGGGACCGAGGGGAGAGACCGGGGAACCGCGCACGGTGCTCCGAGCGACCGAGGGGAGAGACCGGGGAACTGCGCACGGTGCTCCGAGTGACCGAGGGGAGAGACCGGGGAACCGCGCACGGTGCTCCGAGTGACCGAGGGGAGAGACCGGGGACCGCGCACGGTGCTCCGAGTGACCGAGGGGAGAGACCGGGGAACCGCGCACGGTGCTCCGAGTGACCGAGGGGAGAGACCGGGGAACCGAGCACGGTGCTCCGAGTGACCGAGGGGAGAGACCGGGGAACCGCGCACGGTGCTCCGAGTGACCGAGGGGAGAGACCGGGGAACCGCGCACGGTGCTCCGAGTGACCGAGGGGAGAGACCGGGGAACCGCGCACGGTGCTCCGAGTGACCGAGGGGAGAGACCGGGGAACCGCGCACGGTGCTCCGAGTGACCGAGGGGAGAGACCGGGGAACCGCGCACGGTGCTCCGAGTGACCGAGGGGAGAGACCGGGGAACCGCGCACGGTGCTCCGAGTGACCGAGGGGAGAGACCGGGGAACCGCGCACGGTGCTCCGAGTGACCGAGGGGAGAGACCGGGGGAACTGCGCAACGCTGCTCACCCCCAGGAAACCTCTGAGTGCCTGAACGGGACGTTATTACACAAGGCCCACTCTGTTCAAACCCACCCGAAGCCAACCCCCGGAATTAAAGTCCCTCACACTTCCCACTCCCTCCCTTAGGGTTGAATAATCCTGAGCCCATCCTGTATTTCGGGATTGCAATCCTGACCGGAGCCCCCAGTCTGTTATGGAGCAGACCATACCCCCCACCCCCTCAAAATATTCAGGAGATCGTCCAAACGCCAACGTTTCCTTATTCAGACGGTGAGGGTAAGGGTTCCGCGTGTGGGTTGTCTGGTCCCATCGACGGGATTGGGAATAGAATGCATTTTATTCATCCCCCTCCGGCTCAAATGTCCCAAAGAGAGAAGGGATTGGGAATAACCGAGCTCTGTTGGGAAACCCAACGGGATAACAGTTGCAGGAAACTATTCCCGACGGATATCGTGGGGAATCCCCCATCAGCGAGGCCTCAGGCGAAAGGCAAATCCAGAACACGGAGCGTCTCGCCTGCAACACACCGATAAACAGCCCCCATCCCCCCTCCAGCTTTTAGCTGTCGCCAAGAGGGGTATCAAACAACTCCCCACTCTGTCCAAACCCCAGTCACAACGGCCGGATGCTAACCCGGGTTCTGTGGGAGATTGACCACACCCAGTCGGGATGCTCATATTGTTCCAACTTTGCAAAGAACAAGCCCTGGCCTCGCCCTCGGTTTCCGACTCCTTCTTGAAAGCTCGCCTCAAAGTGAAAAGGGACAGAAGGCCATCTTGAAGCCACCGGGTGGTCAGAGTTCACGCTCGGTTTCCCCCCAGCAGCACGGGGAATATTGCCCACGTGTTGTCGGTGTTGGTGGTGGGGGTGGGCAGTGCTCAGCGTGGTGGGTGGGTGGGTGGCTCGGCTGGGTCACCCTGGATTGGCTTCCCGGGGTGGGCTGGGCCAGCCTTTCTCACGGGCTCCCTGTTCCCAGTCACAGGGAGGGCGGCCGGAAGCGGGTGGATGGGCCGAACGGCCGTCCCTCAAACGCAGGGGGCAACAGCGGAAGACCCGCCCCGTCTTTTTTTTCCTGAACGCAGGGACTCCCCGGAAGTGTGGGGTCAGGGATAAACGAGCAGGGGGTTAACCAGCAACGGGTGGGGGAGCTGGAGTATTCCCTGAAGGCAAACGGGATGTTGGATATAGAGGCACCCACTCGCGGACATCGACCGTCCAATCATCACGCAGGAAGGTGACTCCAAACTCCCCAGGGCAGGCTATAAGGAACAGCCGGAGGCTTCACTCGATACCACCCTGTCCCAGTTCCAGACTGATTCTGGGAGAGCGGGGTCTGACCGAGGGGAGAGACCGGGGAGCTGTGCACGGTGCTCCGAGTGACCGAGGGGAGAGACCGGGGAACTGCGCACGGTGCTCCGAGTGACCGAGGGGAGAGACCGGGGAACTGAGCACGGTGCTCCGAGTGACCGAGGGGAGAGACCGGGGAACCGCGCACGGTGCTCCGAGTGACCGAGGGGAGAGACCGGGGAGCTGGGCACGGTGCTCCGAGTGACCGAGGGGAGAGACCGGGGAACTGTGCACGGTGCTCCGAGTGACCGAGGGGAGAGACCGGGGAGCTGGGCACGGTGCTCCGAGTGACCGAGGGGAGAGACCGGGGAACTGTGCACGGTGCTCCGAGTGACCGAGGGGAGAGACCGGGGAACCGCGCACGGTGCTCCGAGTGACCGAGGGGAGAGACCGGGGAACCGCGCACGGTGCTCCGAGTGACCGAGGGGAGAGACCGGGGAACCGCGCACGGTGCTCCGAGTGACCGAGGGGAGAGACCGGGGAACCGCGCACGGTGCTCCGAGTGACCGAGGGGAGAGACCGGGGAACCGCGCACGGTGCTCCGAGTGACCGAGGGGAGAGACCGGGGGAACTGCGCAACGCTGCTCACCCCCAGGAAACCTCTGAGTGCCTGAACGGGACGTTATTACACAAGGCCCACTCTGTTCAAACCCACCCGAAGCCAACCCCCGGAATTAAAGTCCCTCACACTTCCCACTCCCTCCCTTAGGGTTGAATAATCCTGAGCCCATCCTGTATTTCGGGATTGCAATCCTGACCGGAGCCCCCAGTCTGTTATGGAGCAGACCATACCCCCCACCCCCTCAAAATATTCAGGAGATCGTCCAAACGCCAACGTTTCCTTATTCAGACGGTGAGGGTAAGGGTTCCGCGTGTGGGTTGTCTGGTCCCATCGACGGGATTGGGAATAGAATGCATTTTATTCATCCCCCTCCGGCTCAAATGTCCCAAAGAGAGAAGGGATTGGGAATAACCGAGCTCTGTTGGGAAACCCAACGGGATAACAGTTGCAGGAAACTATTCCCGACGGATATCGTGGGGAATCCCCCATCAGCGAGGCCTCAGGCGAAAGGCAAATCCAGAACACGGAGCGTCTCGCCTGCAACACACCGATAAACAGCCCCCATCCCCCCTCCAGCTTTTAGCTGTCGCCAAGAGGGGTATCAAACAACTCCCCACTCTGTCCAAACCCCAGTCACAACGGCCGGATGCTAACCCGGGTTCTGTGGGAGATTGACCACACCCAGTCGGGATGCTCATATTGTTCCAACTTTGCAAAGAACAAGCCCTGGCCTCGCCCTCGGTTTCCGACTCCTTCTTGAAAGCTCGCCTCAAAGTGAAAAGGGACAGAAGGCCATCTTGAAGCCACCGGGTGGTCAGAGTTCACGCTCGGTTTCCCCCCAGCAGCACGGGGAATATTGCCCACGTGTTGTCGGTGTTGGTGGTGGGGGTGGGCAGTGCTCAGCGTGGTGGGTGGGTGGGTGGCTCGGCTGGGTCACCCTGGATTGGCTTCCCGGGGTGGGCTGGGCCAGCCTTTCTCACGGGCTCCCTGTTCCCAGTCACAGGGAGGGCGGCCGGAAGCGGGTGGATGGGCCGAACGGCCGTCCCTCAAACGCAGGGGGCAACAGCGGAAGACCCGCCCCGTCTTTTTTTTCCTGAACGCAGGGACTCCCCGGAAGTGTGGGGTCAGGGATAAACGAGCAGGGGGTTAACCAGCAACGGGTGGGGGAGCTGGAGTATTCCCTGAAGGCAAACGGGATGTTGGATATAGAGGCACCCACTCGCGGACATCGACCGTCCAATCATCACGCAGGAAGGTGACTCCAAACTCCCCAGGGCAGGCTATAAGGAACAGCCGGAGGCTTCACTCGATACCACCCTGTCCCAGTTCCAGACTGATTCTGGGAGAGCGGGGTCTGACCGAGGGGAGAGACCGGGGAGCTGTGCACGGTGCTCCGAGTGACCGAGGGGAGAGACCGGGGAACTGCGCACGGTGCTCCGAGTGACCGAGGGGAGAGACCGGGGAACTGAGCACGGTGCTCCGAGTGACCGAGGGGAGAGACCGGGGAACCGCGCACGGTGCTCCGAGTGACCGAGGGGAGAGACCGGGGAGCTGGGCACGGTGCTCCGAGTGACCGAGGGGAGAGACCGGGGAACTGTGCACGGTGCTCCGAGTGACCGAGGGGAGAGACCGGGGAGCTGGGCACGGTGCTCCGAGTGACCGAGGGGAGAGACCGGGGAACTGTGCACGGTGCTCCGAGTGACCAAGGGGAGAGACCGGGGAACTGTGCACGGTGCTCCGAGTGACCGAGGGGAGACCGGGGAACTGTGCACGGTGCTCCGAGTGACCGAGGGGAGACCGGGGAACTGTGCACGGTGCTCCGAGTGACCGAGGGGAGAGACCGGGGAACTGTGCACGGTGCTCCGAGTGACCGAGGGGAGAGACCGGGGAACTGTGCACGGTGCTCCGAGTGACCGAGGGGAGACACCGGGGAACCGAGCACGGTGCTCCGAGTGACCGAGGGGAGAGACCGGGGAACTGTGCACGGTGCTCCGAGTGACCGAGGGGAGAGACCGGGGAACTGCGCACGGTGCTCCGACTGACCGAGGGGAGACCGGGGAACTGCGCACGGTGCTCCGAGTGACCGAGGGGAGACCGGGGAACCGCGCACGGTGCTCCGAGTGACCGAGGGGAGAGACCGGGGAACCGCGCACGGTGCTCCGAGTGTGGGCTCTGACCCTGGGGAATATGGAGCCTGGGGAAAGCTGTGCTCCCACGTGCGGTCTGAGCGATGGAGGAAGCTGTGCCCTTCGCTGTCACTACCATCTCTCTCGCCCTGCGATGATGTGCCCGGGGGGAGAAGGGGGGAGCCGGGACGGGCACTGACAGCTCCTGATGGATCATCGCCCCGTGCCCCCGGGGGGAGCGATCTGCACCAGTCTGTGTACAGCAGTTACAAGCATCTGTCCTTGAACGTTCCTTTACGTAGCCACCGGGTTACGGTGCTCTGTGTGTGTGTGTGGGTGGGTGCGTGTCTGCCTCTGGCCCAGGACTTGACCCTCACCCCTGCTCCTCGCCATCCCTGAATTAGCCTCCCCCCTGGAGAAGATGGAGGGGGGATTCAGTGACGGTAACACCATTGACCGTCAAGGGGAGGGCGATGGTTAGATTCTCTCTCGCTGGGACCCCCCCCCCCCCCAGGCGATGGGGTAATTAACCTCCTGCTAACAACCGTCAGTAACACCCTGCCCTCGGGAGAGGGTGACCGCTGTGCTCAGGACCGGGAAGGAGTTACGAAGGGAGCCGAACACAGCCCACGCCTTGCGCCTGGGAGTCTCGGGGATGCAGTGTGCCTCCTCCACCCTCGAGTCCCTCCAACCTCTCCCGGCCAGGCAGGAGGGTGAAACGCAGAGCACCCTGAGCGGTTCCCCGCCCCCCCCCCTCCCCCAGCAGCTCGGGTACGTTAAGAGTTGACCCTCCCCCCCTCTCTGTGCTCTTACCCAGGAGCACCAGAGGACAGCGTCCCGGGTCCAGGGAAGGGGTGATATCCTGTACAATGTGTCGGCATCGCAGTCGTACCAGACTCACCCCCGTCTCTCGGCACAGGGTCACACTGGGATAGCTACGCTGGAAAGCTCCCTCTACACCGTCCCCCCCTCTCCCAGGGACAGGGGGGTTAGATACAGAGTAAAGCTCCCTCTACACCGTCCCCCACTCCCAGGGACAGGGGATTATATACCGAATAAAGCTCCCTCTACACCGACCCCCACTCCCAGGGGGTTAGATACAGAGTAAAGCTCCCTCTACACCGTTCCCCCTCACTCCCACGGGGTTAGATAGAGAGTAAAGCTCCCTCTACACGCTCTGACAGTTAATGAAGGACACACAAACAAGGAAAGATGGGGCAAATCACTCATAATCTGTTCATAACTTAAAAGCAAGACACACGCTTCGACAGAAAATATATAACTTAACGGCACATCACACCGACGCCACCCCACCCCACCCCACCCTCCCCCCTCACAAACCCGGGGAACAAAACCCCCTCTTTATTTCCCGAGGAACCCTCCGGGTTCACCTTTTTTTTTTGGTCAGATCCTGTTTTCGTGGGTTTTTTTGTACAAAAAAAAGTCATGAAAAATAAACAGAGAGAGAAAAAAAATTCGCAACGGGCTCCTGAGGGTATATCGCTTGGCTGTGTGTGTGTGTGTGCGCGCGCGCGTGCGTGTGTCTCTGCTCTCCCACCCCACAGCCTCCCTCGCACTGTCACACACACACACAGTCCCTCCCACAGCCCTGTCTGTGTCACACACACACACACACACAGTCCCTCCCACAGCCCTGTCTGTGTCACACACACACACACACACAGTCCCTCCCACAGCCCTGTCTGTGTCACACACACACACACACACACACAGTCCCTCCCACAGCCCTGTCTGTGTCACACACACACACACACACACACAGTCCCTCCCACAGCCCTGTCTGTGTCTCACACACACACACTGTCCCTCCCACAGCCCTGTCTGTGTCTCACAAACACACTGTCCCTCCCACAGCCCTGTTTGTGTCTCTCACACACACACAGTGTCCCTCCCACAGCCCTGTCAGTGTCTCTCACACACACACACACACACACTGTCCCTCCCACAGCCCTGTCTGTGTCTCACACACACACACACAGTCCCTCCCACAGCCCTGTCTGTGTCACACACACACAGTGTCCCTCCCACAGCCCTGTCTGTGTCTCACACACACACAGTCCCTCCCACAGCCCTGTCTGTGTCACACACACAGTGTCCCTCCCACAGCCCTGTCTGTGTCACACACACACACACAGTGTCCCTCCCACAGCCCTGTCTGTGTCTCACACACACACACACTGTCCCTCCCACAGCCCTGTCAGTGTCTCTCACACACACACTGTCCCTCCCACAGCCCTGTCTGTGTCTCACACACACACACACTGTCCCTCCCACAGCCCTGTCTGTGTCTCACACACACACACACTGTCCCTCCCACAGCCCTGTCTGTGTCTCACACACACACACTGTCCCTCCCACAGCCCTGTCTGTGTCTCACACACACACACACTGTCCCTCCCACAGCCCTGTCTCTGTCTCACACACACACACACACACACACTGTCCCTCCCACAGCCCTGTCTGTGTCTCACACACACACACTGTCCCTCCCACAGCCCTGTCTGTGTCACACACACACACACTGTCCCTCCCACAGCCCTGTCTGTGTCACACACACACACACTGTCCCTCCCACAGCCCTGTGTCTCTCACACACACACAGTGTCCCTCCCACAGCCCTGTCTGTGTCTCTCACACACACACACTGTCCCTCCCACAGCCCTGTCAGTGTCTCTCACACACACACACACACTGTCCCTCCCACAGCCCTGTCTGTGTCTCACACACACACACTGTCCCTCCCACAGCCCTGTCTGTGTCTCACACACACACACTGTCCCTCCCACAGCCCTGTCTGTGTCTCACACACACACACACACACACACACACTGTCCCTCCCACAGCCCTGTCTGTGTCTCTCACACACACACAGTGTCCCTCCCACAGCCCGGTCCGTCTGTCACACAGCCCCACAAACTCCCCGGCTCTCTCTCTCACACCCCCAGTGTTTGCGTCTCTCTCTCTCTCGCCCCCATTCTGCCCGTGTGCGTGCGTGTGTGGGTCTGCTCTCCCACCCCACAGCCTCCCTCGCTCGCCTCCCCTCTACCTCTCCCTCTCTGAGGGAAGGGGCTATATCAGGATGAGTGGGGGGGAAGGGACAGGAGGTGGTACAGACGGTTGTGGAAGGGGGGGGGGGGGGGCCAATGAGAGATCTGCTCGAACTGCTCCTCGCCCACTCCTCTCCCCCCAGCCCACCCACCCGCGGCCCCCCCGGACTAGAGTCGGCGCAGCATCCTCTTCTTATCGCTCTTCTTGCGGCTTGAGACGGGGGGCCCCAGGCCTTTCTTGTCCCCAGCGTGTTTCTTAGCGGTGGGCCCCTCCTGGGGGTGGTGGGCAGGGGTCCCGCAGGGGGAGGGAGGGGGAGCGGGGAGCCCCAGCCCGTCACTCACACCCCCACTGCACAGGGAGGAGGCGGAGGAGGAGGAGGTGGAGGGGGGCGGAGGGAGCGCCGCCCCGTCCCGGGAACGGCCCCCCCTGGCGTGGATCTCTGTCAGCAGGCGGGCCCGCGAGGCGTACTCCCCGTACTCCTCCAGGAGGAGGCGCCCCGCTTCCTCGTTCAGAGCTGACTCGGGGTTGGGGTGGATCAGCAGACACTTGATGGTCTGGGGTAGGGGGGAGGGGGAGAGGGGAGGGAGAGGGGGGAGAGGGAGGAGGGAGAGAGAGAGGAGAGAGAGAGAGAGAGAGGGAGAGAGAGAGAGAGAGAGAGAGAGAGAGAGAGAGAGAGAGAGAGAGAGAGAGGGGGGGGGGGAGAGAGAGAGAGAGAGAGAGAGAGAGAGAGAGAGAGAGAGAGAGAGGAGAGGGAGAGAGAGAGAGAGAGGAGAGGGAGAGAGAGAGAGAGAGAGGGAGAGAGAGAGAGAGAGAGGAGAGGGAGAGAGAGAGGAGGAGAGAGAGAGAGAGAGAGAGAGAGAGAGAGAGAGAGAGGGAGATGGGGATGGAGAGAGAGAGAGAGAGGGAGAGAGGGATGGAGAGAGAGAGAGAGAGGGAGAGAGAGAGAGAGAGAGAGAGAGAGAGAGGAGAGGGAGGGAGATGGGGATGGAGTGAGAGAGAGGGAGGAGAGGGAGGGAGATGGGGATGGAGTGAGAGAGAGAGGAGAGAGAGAGGGAGGGAGATGGGGATGGAGTGAGAGAGAGGGAGGAGAGAGAGGGAGATGGGGATGGAGTGAGAGAGAGAGGAGAGGGAGGGAGATGGGGATGGAGTGAGAGAGAGAGGAGAGAGAGAGGGAGGGAGATGGGGATGGAGTGAGAGAGAGAGAGGGAGGGAGGGAGATGGGGATGGAGTGAGAGAGAGAGAGAGAGGGAGGGAGATGGGGATGGAGTGAGAGAGAGAGAGGGAGGGAGGGAGATGGGGATGGAGTGAGAGAGAGAGAGGAGAGGGAGGGAGATGGGGATGGAGTGAGAGAGGGAGAGAATGATAATTAGAATGCGAGGACAGAAACCATCATCATTTATAAACAATCAAATAAAATCAAATTAATTGCCACAAGCTCAGAGTAAATACTGAGCTCTCCAGCAGCTCCCGAGGGGCTGAATGGCCTCCAGCCCCACAGCGTGACAGGCAGGAGGTGGAGGAGGGGCCGAATGGCCTCCTGTCCCTGGGGTCTCGGTGGGGGGGGGGGGGGGGAGGGGTGTCTCTGGGATCTCGGTGAGTGTTTTGGGGGGGGGGGGGGGGGGGGTGTGTCCTGGGATCTCGGTGTGGGGGGGGGGGGGGGGTGTCCCTGGGATCTCGGTGGGGGGGGCGTCCCTGTCCCTGGGATCTTGGTGTGGGGGGGGGGGGGGGGGGGGGGGGGGGGGGGTGTCCCTGGGATCTCGGTATGGGGGGGGGGTGTCCCTGTCCCTGGGATCTCGGTGGGGGGGGCGTCCCTGTCCCTGGGATCTTGGTGTGGGGGGGGGGGGGGGGGGGGGGGGGGTGTCCCTGGGATCTCGGTATGGGGGGGGGTGTCCCTGGGATCTCGGTGGGGGGGGGGGGGTGTGTCCCTGGGATCTCGGTGTGGGGGGGGGGGGGGGGGGGGGGGTGTCCCTGGGATCTCGGTGGGGGGAGGGGCGTCCCTGTCCCTGGGATCTCGGTGTGGGGGGGGGGGGGGGGTGTCCCTGGGATCTCGGTATGGGGGGGTGTGTCCCTGGGATCTCGGTGGGGGGGGGGGGGGGGGGGGGTGTGTCCCTGGGATCTCGGTGTGTGGGGGGGGGGGGGGGGGTGTCCCTGGGATCTCGGTGGGGGGAGGGGTGTCCCTGTCCCTGGGATCTCGGTGTGTGTGTGTGTGTGTGTGTGTGTGTCTGGGATCTCGGTGTGGGGGGGGGGGGGTGTGTGTGTCCCTGTCCCTGGGATCTTGGTGTGGGGGGGGGGGGGGGGTGTCCCTGTCCCTGGGATCTCGGTGGGGGGGGGGGGGGGGGGTGTCCCTGGGATCTCGGTGGGGGGAGGGGTGTCCCTGTCCCTGGGATCTCGGTGTGTGTGTGTGTGTGTGTGTGTGTGTGTCTGGGATCTCGGTGTGGGGGGGGGGGGTGTGTGTGTCCCTGTCCCTGGGATCTTGGTGTGGGGGGGGGGGGGGGGGGTGTCCCTGTCCCTGGGATCTCGGTGTGGGGGGGGGGGGGGGGGGGTGTCCCTGGGATCTCGGTGGGGGGAGGGGTGTCCCTGTCCCTGGGATCTCGGTGTGTGTGTGTGTGTGTGTGTGTGTGTGTGTCTGGGATCTCGGTGTGGGGGGGGGGGTGTGTGTGTCCCTGTCCCTGGGATCTTGGTGTGGGGGGGGGGGGGGGGGTGTCCCTGTCCCTGGGATCTCGGTGGGGGGGGCGTCCCTGTCCCTGGGATCTTGGTGTGGGGGGGGGGGGGGGGGGGGGGGGGGGTGTCCCTGGGATCTCGGTATGGGGGGGGGTGTCCCTGGGATCTCGGTGGGGGGGGGGGGGGGTGTGTCCCTGGGATCTCGGTGTGGGGGGGGGGGGGGGGGGGGGTGTCCCTGGGATCTCGGTGGGGGGAGGGGCGTCCCTGTCCCTGGGATCTCGGTGTGGGGGGGGGGGGGGGGGGGTGTCCCTGTCCCTGGGATCTTGGTGTGGGGGGGGGGGGGGTGTCCCTGTCCCTGGGATCTCGGTGGGGGGGGGGGGGGGGGGGCGCGTCCCTGTCCCTGGGATCTCGGTGTTGGGGGGGGGGGGGGGGGGGGTGTCCCTGCCCCTGGGATCTCGGTTTGGAGGGGGGTGTGTCCCTGTCCCTGGGAGCTGGGCGAGGGGTGGGGAAGGGGAGGGGGTGGGGGCTGGGGGCAGTAGGGGGGGCAGTGCCCACACTCACCAGCAGGATGTGGCGGATGCCCAGCTCGGCCCTCCAGTCCCTCTTCAGCACGTTCACACAGATCTCCCCGCTGGCGCCCACGTTCGGGTGGAAGATCTTGGTCACAAAGTAGGCCTTGGGTGGGCAGGCTGGGAAATCCCTCCCCAGCACGAGCTTCATCTTAAACAGCCCCCCCGCGTACGGCGTGCCGTCTACCCTCGGGGGGGGGGGGGGGGGGGGAGGGGGAGAGAGAGAGGGGAGTGGGAAGAGAGAGAGAGGGGGGAGGGAGAGAGAGAGAGAGAGAGAGAGAGGGGGGGAGGGGGAAGAGAGTGAGAGAGAGAGAGGGGGGGAGGGGGAGAGAGAGAGAGGGGGGGGGAGGGGGAGAGAGAGAGAGGGGAGGGGGAAAAGCGAGAGAGAGAGAGAGAGAGAGGGGAGTGGGAAGAGAGAGAGGGGGGGGAAGAGAGAGAGGGGGGGAAGAGAGAGAGGGGGGGGAAGAGAGAGAGGGGGGGGAAGAGAGAGAGGGGGGGGAAGAGAGAGAGGGGGGGGAAGAGAGAGAGGGGGGGGAAAGAGAGAGAGGGGGGGGAAGAGAGAGAGAGGGGGGGCGAGAGAGGGGGGGGGGGCGAGAGAGATGGGGGGGGCGAGAGAGAGAGGGGGGGAAGAGAGAGAGAGGGGGGGGAGAAGAGAGAGGGGGGGGGAAGAGAGAGAGAGGGGGGGAGAGAGAGAGAGAGGGGGGAGGGGAGGAAGAGAGAGAGAGAGAGGGGGGGGGAGAGGGAAGAGAGAGAGAGAGGGGGGGGAGGGGGAAGACAGAGAGAGAGGGGAGGGGGAAGAGAGAGAGGGGGGGGAGGGGGAAGAGAGAGAGGGGGGGGGGGAGGAAGAGAGAGGGGGGGAGGAAGAGAGAGAGGGGGGGAGGAAGAGAGAGAGGGGGGGAGGGGGAAGAGAGAGAGGGGGGGGAGGGGGAAGAGAGAGAGGGGGGGGGAGGGGGAAGAGAGAGAGGGGGGGGAGGGGGAAGAGAGAGAGGGGGGGGAGGGGGGGGAGAGAGAGAGGGGGGGGGAGGGGGAAGGGAGAGAGAGAGAGGGGGGGAGGGGGAAAGAGAGAAAGAAAAAGTCAGAAACTAAACAAGCAAGAGACCACAATTCCAGAATTAACCCCCCGCTCTCTCTCCCCTCTCTCTCTCTGTATCGATCCCCAGACGATTTCCCCCTGCTCTCTCTCTCTCTGTATCGATCCCCAGACGATTCCCTCCCCCTCTCTCTCTCTGTATCGATCCCCAGACGATTCCCCCTGCTCTCTCTCTCTGTATCGATCCCCAGACGATTCCCTCCCTCTCTCTCTCTCTGTATCGATCCCCAGACGATTTCCCCTGCTCTCTCTCTCTGTATCGATCCCCAGACGATTCCCTCCCTCTCTCTCTCTCTGTATCGATCCCCAGACGATTCCCCCTGCTCTCTCTCTCTCTGTATCGATCCCCAGACGATTCCCTCCCCCTCTCTCTCTGTATCGATCCCCAGACGATTCCCTCTCTCTCTGTATCCATCCCCAGACGATTCCCTCTCTCTCTGTATCCATCCCCAGACGATTCCCTCCCTCTCTCTCTCTCTGTATCGATCCCCAGACGATTCCCCCTGCTCTCTCTCTCCCTGTATCCATCCCCAGACGATTCCCTCCCCCTCTCTCTCTCTGTATCGATCCCCAGACGATTTCCCCCTGCTCTCTCTCTCCCTGTATCCATCCCCAGACGATTCCCTCCCCCTCTCTCTCTCTGTATCGATCCCCAGACGATTTCCCCCTGCTCTCTCTCTCTGTATCGATCCCCAGACGATTTCCCCCTGCTCTCTCTCTCTGTATCGATCCCCAGACGATTTCCCCTGCTCTCTCTCTCTGTATCGATCCCCAGACGATTTCCCCCTGCTCTCTCTCTCTGTATCGATCCCCAGACGATTCCCCCTGCTCTCTCTCTCTCTGTATCGATCCCCAGACGATTCCCCCTGCTCTCTCTCTCTGTATCGATCCCCAGACGATTTCCCCCTGCTCTCTCTCTCTCTGTATCGATCCCCAGACGATTCCCCCTGCTCTCTCTCTCTCTGTATCGATCCCCAGACGATTTCCCCCTGCTCTCTCTCTCTCTCTGTATCGATCCCCAGACGATTCCCCCTGCTCTCTCTCTCTCTGTATCGATCCCCAGACGATTTCCCCTGCTCTCTCTCTCTCTGTATCGATCCCCAGACGATTCCCCCTGCTCTCTCTCTCTCTGTATCGATCCCCAGACGATTCCCCCTGCTCTCTCTCTCTCTGTATCGATCCCCAGACGATTTCCCCCTGCTCTCTCTCTCTCTGTATCGATCCCCAGACGATTCCCCCTGCTCTCTCTCTGTATCGATCCCCAGACGATTTCCCCTGCTCTCTCTGTATCGATCCCCAGACGATTCCCTCCCTCTCTCTCTCTGTATCGATCCCCAGACGATTTCCCCCTGCTCTCTCTCTCTCTGTATCGATCCCCAGACGATTCCCTCCCCCTCTCTCTCTGTATCGATCCCCAGACGATTCCCCCTGCTCTCTCTCTCTCTGTATCGATCCCCAGACGATTCCCCCTGCTCTCTCTCTCTCTGTATCGATCCCCAGACGATTCCCTCCCCCTCTCTCTCTGTATCGATCCCCAGACGATTCCCCCTGCTCTCTCTCTCTCTGTATCGATCCCCAGACGATTCCCCCTGCTCTCTCTCTCTCTGTATCGATCCCCAGACGATTCCCTCCCCCTCTCTCTCTGTATCGATCCCCAGACGATTCCCCCTGCTCTCTCTCTCTCTGTATCGATCCCCAGACGATTCCCTCCCCCTCTCTCTCTGTATCGATCCCCAGACGATTCCCCCTGCTCTCTCTCTCTCTGTATCGATCCCCAGACGATTCCCCCTGCTCTCTCTCTCTGTATCGATCCCCAGACGATTTCCCCCTGCTCTCTCTCTCTCTGTATCGATCCCCAGACGATTCCCCCTGCTCTCTCTCTCTCTGTATCGATCCCCAGACGATTTCCCCCTGCTCTCTCTCTCTCTGTATCGATGCCCAGACGATTCCCTCCCCCTCTCTCTCTGTATCGATCCCCAGACGATTCCCCCTGCTCTCTCTCTCTCTGTATCGATCCCCAGACGATTCCCTCCCCCTCTCTCTCTCTGTATCGATCCCCAGACGATTCCCCCTGCTCTCTCTCTCTCTGTATCGATCCCCAGACGATTCCCCCTGCTCTCTCTCTCTCTGTATCGATCCCCAGACGATTCCCTCCCCCTCTCTCTCTCTGTATCGATCCCCAGACGATTTCCCCTGCTCTCTCTCTCTCTGTATCGATCCCCAGACGATTCCCCCTGCTCTCTCTCTCTCTGTATCGATCCCCAGACGATTCCCCCTGCTCTCTCTCTCTCTGTATCGATCCCCAGACGATTCCCCCTGCTCTCTCTCTCTCTGTATCGATCCCCAGACGATTCCCCCTGCTCTCTCTCTCTCTGTATCGATCCCCAGACGATTCCCTCCCCCTCTCTCTCTGTATCGATCCCCAGACGATTCCCCCTGCTCTCTCTCTCTCTGTATCGATCCCCAGACGATTCCCTCCCCCCTCTCTCTCTGTATCGATCCCCAGACGATTCCCCCTGCTCTCTCTCTCTCTGTATCGATCCCCAGACGATTCCCTCCCCTCTCTCTCTCTGTATCGATCCCCAGACGATTCCCCCTGCTCTCTCTCTCTCTGTATCGATCCCCAGACGATTCCCTCCCCCTCTCTCTCTCTGTATCGATCCCCAGACGATTCCCCCTGCTCTCTCTCTCTCTGTATCGATCCCCAGACGATTCCCCCTGCTCTCTCTCTCTGTATCGATCTCCAGACGATTTCCCCCTGCTCTCTCTCTCTCTGTATCGATCCCCAGACGATTCCCCCTGCTCTCTCTCTCTCTGTATCGATCCCCAGACGATTCCCCCTGCTCTCTCTCTCTCTGTATCGATCCCCAGACGATTTCCCCCTGCTCTCTCTCTCTCTGTATCGATCCCCAGACGATTCCCTCCCCCCTCTCTCTCTGTATCGATCCCCAGACGATTCCCCCTGCTCTCTCTCTCTCTGTATCGATCCCCAGACGATTCCCTCCCCCTCTCTCTCTCTGTATCGATCCCCAGACGATTCCCCCTGCTCTCTCTCTCTCTGTATCGATCCCCAGACGATTCCCCCTGCTCTCTCTCTCTCTGTATCGATCCCCAGACGATTCCCTCCCCCTCTCTCTCTGTATCGATCCCCAGACGATTCCCCCTGCTCTCTCTCTCTCTGTATCGATCCCCAGACGATTCCCTCCCCCTCTCTCTCTCTGTATCGATCCCCAGACGATTCCCCCTGCTCTCTCTCTCTCTGTATCGATCCCCAGACGATTCCCTCCCCCTCTCTCTCTCTGTATCGATCCCCAGACGATTCCCCCTGCTCTCTCTCTCTCTGTATCGATCCCCAGACGATTCCCCCTGCTCTCTCTCTCTGTATCGATCCCCAGACGATTTCCCCTGCTCTCTCTCTCTCTGTATCGATCCCCAGACGATTCCCCCTGCTCTCTCTCTCTCTGTATCGATCCCCAGACGATTTCCCCCTGCTCTCTCTCTCTCTGTATCGATCCCCAGACGATTCCCTCCCCCTCTCTCTCTGTATCGATCCCCAGACGATTCCCCCTGCTCTCTCTCTCTGTATCGATCCCCAGACGATTCCCTCCCCCTCTCTCTCTCTGTATCGATCCCCAGACGATTCCCCCTGCTCTCTCTCTCTCTGTATCGATCCCCAGACGATTCCCTCCCCCTCTCTCTCTCTGTATCGATCCCCAGACGATTCCCCCTGCTCTCTCTCTCTCTGTATCGATCCCCAGACGATTCCCTCCCCCTCTCTCTCTCTGTATCGATCCCCAGACGATTCCCCCTGCTCTCTCTCTCTCTGTATCGATCCCCAGACGATTCCCCCTGCTCTCTCTCTCTCTGTATCGATCCCCAGACGATTCCCCCTGCTCTCTCTCTCTGTATCGATCCCCAGACGATTTCCCCCTGCTCTCTCTCTCTCTGTATCGATCCCCAGACGATTCCCTCCCTCTCTCTCTGTATCGATCCCCAGACGATTTCCCCCTGCTCTCTCTCTCTCTGTATCGATCCCCAGACGATTCCCTCCCCCTCTCTCTCTGTATCGATCCCCAGACGATTCCCTCCCCCTCTCTCTCTGTATCGATCCCCAGACGATTTCCCCTGCTCTCTCTCTCTCTGTATCGATCCCCAGACGATTCCCTCCCCCTCTCTCTCTGTATCGATCCCCAGACGATTTCCCCCTGCTCTCTCTCTCTCTGTATCGATCCCCAGACGATTCCCCCTGCTCTCTCTCTCTCTGTATCGATCCCCAGACGATTCCCTCCCCCTCTCTCTCTCTGTATCGATCCCCAGACGATTTCCCCTGCTCTCTCTCTCTCTGTATCGATCCCCAGACGATTCCCCCTGCTCTCTCTCTCTCTGTATCGATCCCCAGACGATTCCCTCCCCCTCTCTCTCTCTGTATCGATCCCCAGACGATTCCCTCCCCCTCTCTCTCTCTGTATCGATCCCCAGACGATTCCCCCTGCTCTCTCTCTCTCTGTATCGATCCCCAGACGATTCCCCCTGCTCTCTCTCTCTGTATCGATCCCCAGACGATTCCCCCTGCTCTCTCTCTCTGTATCGATCCCCAGACGATTCCCTCCCCCTCTCTCTCTCTGTATCGATCCCCAGACGATTCCCCCTGCTCTCTCTCTCTCTGTATCGATCCCCAGACGATTCCCCCTGCTCTCTCTCTCTCTGTATCGATCCCCAGACGATTCCCCCTGCTCTCTCTCTCTGTATCGATCCCCAGACGATTTCCCCCTGCTCTCTCTCTCTCTGTATCGATCCCCAGACGATTCCCTCCCTCTCTCTCTGTATCGATCCCCAGACGATTTCCCCTGCTCTCTCTCTCTCTGTATCGATCCCCAGACGATTCCCTCCCCCTCTCTCTCTGTATCGATCCCCAGACGATTCCCTCCCCCTCTCTCTCTGTATCGATCCCCAGACGATTCCCCCTGCTCTCTCTCTCTCTGTATCGATCCCCAGACGATTCCCTCCCCCTCTCTCTCTGTATCGATCCCCAGACGATTCCCCCTGCTCTCTCTCTCTCTGTATCGATCCCCAGACGATTCCCCCTGCTCTCTCTCTCTCTGTATCGATCCCCAGACGATTCCCTCCCCCTCTCTCTCTGTATCGATCCCCAGACGATTCCCTCCCCCTCTCTCTCTGTATCGATCCCCAGACGATTCCCCCTGCTCTCTCTCTCTCTGTATCGATCCCCAGACGATTCCCTCCCCCTCTCTCTCTGTATCGATCCCCAGACGATTCCCCCTGCTCTCTCTCTCTCTGTATCGATCCCCAGACGATTCCCCCTGCTCTCTCTCTCTCTGTATCGATCCCCAGACGATTCCCTCCCCCTCTCTCTCTCTGTATCGATCCCCAGACGATTTCCCCTGCTCTCTCTCTCTCTGTATCGATCCCCAGACGATTCCCCCTGCTCTCTCTCTCTCTGTATCGATCCCCAGACGATTCCCTCCCCCTCTCTCTCTCTGTATCGATCCCCAGACGATTCCCTCCCCCTCTCTCTCT
>NW_026868118.1:0-30000 GCF_020745735.1 Hemiscyllium ocellatum | reverse complement strand
TATAGAGGTTTATAAAATCACGAGGGGTGGGGGGGGGAACGTGGATAGGGTTCAGCAACCCGCCTCCCCCATATCCACACACCCCCGCCCCACTCGCGTATCTGCCCTGAGCGATCATTCCCGCCTCGCCCACCCCTCCGCTGGGAACGCGTTCCAGGCAACCCTCACCTTTCTCCCCCTCTCACCCTGAACTCGTGACCCCCCCTTGAGCTCCCCCCTCCCCTTAAACCTACAGCCCCCTCGTCCCACCCTCTGGGGAGAGGAGATGGGGGGAATGTTTCTTGCTGCCCACCCTGTCTGCACCGCTCAGGATGTTTGTGGTGCTCGCCCCAGGACCCACCCCAACCTCCGACATTCGGATGAAACACCAATCCTCACCGATTCACCCTCCCCTCGGAGGCGACACCCTCCGCACTCAGGTGGACCTCCGCAGCTCCCCACCCACCTCGGAAAAGCGCCCCCCCCCAGCCCTGTTGGTAACAGAGCAGACAGAGCTGCACGCGGTATTCCGAAGCAAATTCCTGCACAAACTGGCAGATGGACACAACTCCCCGTCCGAGGGGGAGGGGGGGGGGGGCGATCCGGTCAGATAACGCACGGTTTGGAAAGGGCGGACACTGGGGATTCGAGGTTCGATCCCAGACTCAGGGCGTGCAGGGAGTTGGCACGTTCTCCACACCCCTCCCCCACGCGCCATGTCTGCGTGGGTTTCCTCCCACACTCCAGGGATGTGTGGGTTAGGGTGGGGGATTGGCCGTGCTAAATTACCCATAGTGCCCAGGGATGTGTGGGTTAGGGTGGGGATTGACCGTGCTAAATTACCCATAGTGCCCAGGGATGTGCGGGTTAGGGTGGGGATTGACCGTGCTAAATTACCCATAGTGCCCAGGGATGTGCGGGTTAGGGTGGGGATTGACCGTGCTAAATTACCCATAGTGCCCAGGGATGTGCGGGTTAGGGTGGGGGATTGACCGTGCTAAATTACCCATAGTGCCCCAGGGATGTGCGGGTTAGGGTGGGGATTGGCCATGCTAAATTACCCATAGTGCCCAGGGATGTGCGGGTTAGGGTGGGGGATTGGCCGTGCTAAATTACCCATAGTGCCCAGGGATGTGCGGGTTAGGGTGGGGATTGACCGTGCTAAATTACCCATAGTGCCCAGGGATGTGCGGGTTAGGGTGGGGGATTGACCGTGCTAAATTACCCATAGTGCCCAGGGATGTGCGGGTTAGGGTGGGGATTGACCGTGCTAAATTACCCATAGTGCCCAGGGATGTGCGGGTTAGGGTGGGGATTGACCGTGCTAAATTACCCATAGTGCCCAGGGATGTGCGGGTTAGGGTGGGGATTGACCGTGCTAAATTACCCATAGTGCCCAGGGATGTGCGGGTTAGGGTGGGGGATTGGCCGTGCTAAATTACCCATAGTGCCCAGGGATGTGTGGGTTAGGGTGGGGGATTGGCCGTGCTAAATTACCCATAGTGCCCAGGGATGTGCGGGTTAGGGTGGGGGATTGGCCGTGCTAAATTACCCATAGTGCCCAGGGATGTGCGGGTTAGGGTGGGGATTGACCGTGCTAAATTACCCATAGTGCCCAGGGATGTGCGGGTTAGGGTGGGGGGATTGGCCGTGCTAAATTACCCATAGTGCCCAGGGATGTGCGGGTTAGGGTGGGGGATTGGCCGTGCTAAATTACCCATAGTGCCCAGGGATGTGCGGGTTAGGGTGGGGGATTGGCCGTGCTAAATTACCCATAGTGCCCAGGGATGTGCGGGTTAGTGTGGGGATTGGCCGTGCTAAATTACCCATAGTGCCCAGGGATGTGCGGGTTAGGGGGGGGGGGATTGGCCGTGCTAAATTACCCATAGTGCCCAGGGATGAGCGGGTGAGGATGGGATTGGTCATGTTAAATTATCCATGGTGCCCAGGGATGTGCGGGCTAGGGTGGGGGATTGACCGTGCTAAATTACCCATAGTGCCCAGGGATGTGCAGGTTAGGGTGGGAGATTGGCCGTGCTAAATTACCCATAGTGCCCAGGGATGTGCGGGTTAGGGTGGGGGATTGGCCGTGCTAAATTACCCATAGTGCCCAGGGATGTGCAGGTTAGGGTGGGGGATTGACCGTGCTAAATTACCCATAGTGCCCAGGGATGTGCGGGTTAGGGTGGGGGATTGACCGTGCTAAATTACCCATAGTGCCCAGGGATGTGAGGGTTAGGGTGGGGGGATTGACCGTGCTAAATTACCCATAGTGCCCAGGGATGTGCGGGTTAGGGTGGGGATTGACCGTGCTAAATTACCCATAGTGCCCAGGGATGTGCGGGTTAGGGTGGGGGATTGACCGTGCTAAATTACCCATAGTGCCCAGGGATGTGCGGGTTAGGGTGGGGATTGACCGTGCTAAATTACCCATAGTGCCCAGGGATGTGCGGGTTAGGGTGGGGGATTGGCCGTGCTAAATTACCCATAGTGCCCAGGGATGTGCGGGTTAGGGTGGGGATTGACCGTGCTAAATTACCCATAGTGCCCAGGGATGTGCGGGTTAGGGTGGGGATTGACCATGCTAAATTACCCATAGTGCCCAGGGATGGGCGGGTTAGGGTGGGGATTGACCGTGCTAAATTACCCATAGTGCCCAGGGATGTGCGGGTTAGGGTGGGGGATTGACCGTGCTAAATTACCCATAGTGCCCAGGGATGTGCGGGTTAGGGTGGGGGATTGGCCGTGCTAAATTACCCATAGTGCCCAGGGATGTGCAGGTTAGGGTGGGGGATTGACCGTGCTAAATTACCCATAGTGCCCAGGGATGTGCGGGTTAGGGTGTGGGATTGGCCGTGCTAAATTACCCATAGTGCCCAGGGATGTGCGGGTTAGGGTGGGGGATTGGCCGTGCTAAATTACCCATAGTGCCCAGGGATGTGCGGGTTAGGGTGGGGGGATTGACCGTGCTAAATTACCCATAGTGCCCAGGGATGTGCGGGTTAGGGTGGGGGATTGGCCGTGCTAAATTACCCATAGTGCCCAGGGATGTGCAGGTTAGGGTGGGGGATTGGCCGTGCTAAATTACCCATAGTGCCCAGGGATGTGCAGGTTAGGGTGGGGGATTGACCGTGCTAAATTACCCATAGTGCCCAGGGATGTGCGGGTTAGGGTGGGGGATTGGCCGTGTTAAATTACCCATAGTGCCCAGGGATGTGCGGGTTAGGGTGGGGGATTGACCGTGCTAAATTACCCATAGTGCCCAGGGATGTGCGGGTTAGGGTGGGGGGATTGACCGTGCTAAATTACCCATAGTGCCCAGGGATGTGCGGGTTAGGGTGGGGGATTGGCCGTGCTAAATTACCCATAGTGCCCAGGGATGTGCGGGTTAGGGTGGGGATTGACCGTGCTAAATTACCCATAGTGCCCAGGGATGTGCAGGTTAGGGTGGGGGATTGACCGTGCTAAATTACCCATAGTGCCCAGGGATGTGCGGGTTAGGGTGGGGGATTGACCGTGCTAAATTACCCATAGTGCCCAGGGATGTGCAGGTTAGGGTGCGGGGTTGGCCGTGCTAAATTACCCATAGTGCCCAGGGATGTGCGGGTTAGGGTGGGGGATTGACCGTGCTAAATTACCCATAGTGCCCAGGGATGTGCAGGTTAGGGTGCGGGGTTGGCCGTGCTAAATTACCCATAGTGCCCAGGGATGTGCGGGTTAGGGTGGGGAATTGACCGTGCTAAATTACCCATAGTGCCCAGGGATGTGCAGGTTAGGGTGGGGGATTGGCCGTGCTAAATTACCCATAGCACCCAGGGATGTGCTGGTTAGGGTGGGGGATTGGCCGTGCTAAATTACCCATAGTGCCCAGGGACGTGCTGGTTAGGGTGGGGGATTGGCCGTGCTAAAGTACCCATAGTGCCCCAGGGATGTGCGGGTTAGGGTGGGGGATTGGCCGTGCTAAAGTACCCATAGTGCCCCAGGGAAGTGCAGGTTAGGGTGGGGGATTGGCCGTGCTAAAGTACCCATAGTGCCCAGGGATGTGCGGGTTAGGGTGGGGGATTGGCCGTGCTAAATTACCCATAGTGCCCAGGGATGTGCGGGTTAGTGTGGGGATTGGCCGTGCTAAATTACCCATAGTGCCCAGGGATGTGCGGGTTAGGGGGGGGGGGATTGGCCGTGCTAAATTACCCATAGTGCCCAGGGATGAGCGGGTGAGGATGGGATTGGTCATGTTAAATTATCCATGGTGCCCAGGGATGTGCGGGCTAGGGTGGGGGATTGACCGTGCTAAATTACCCATAGTGCCCAGGGATGTGCAGGTTAGGGTGGGAGATTGGCCGTGCTAAATTACCCATAGTGCCCAGGGATGTGCGGGTTAGGGTGGGGGATTGGCCGTGCTAAATTACCCATAGTGCCCAGGGATGTGCAGGTTAGGGTGGGGGATTGACCGTGCTAAATTACCCATAGTGCCCAGGGATGTGCGGGTTAGGGTGGGGGATTGACCGTGCTAAATTACCCATAGTGCCCAGGGATGTGAGGGTTAGGGTGGGGGATTGACCGTGCTAAATTACCCATAGTGCCCAGGGATGTGCGGGTTAGGGTGGGGATTGACCGTGCTAAATTACCCATAGTGCCCAGGGATGTGCGGGTTAGGGTGGGGGATTGACCGTGCTAAATTACCCATAGTGCCCAGGGATGTGCGGGTTAGGGTGGGGATTGACCGTGCTAAATTACCCATAGTGCCCAGGGATGTGCGGGTTAGGGTGGGGGATTGGCCGTGCTAAATTACCCATAGTGCCCAGGGATGTGCGGGTTAGGGTGGGGATTGACCATGCTAAATTACCCATAGTGCCCAGGGATGGGCGGGTTAGGGTGGGGATTGACCGTGCTAAATTACCCATAGTGCCCAGGGATGTGCGGGTTAGGGTGGGGGATTGACCGTGCTAAATTACCCATAGTGCCCAGGGATGTGCGGGTTAGGGTGGGGGATTGGCCGTGCTAAATTACCCATAGTGCCCAGGGATGTGCAGGTTAGGGTGGGGGATTGACCGTGCTAAATTACCCATAGTGCCCAGGGATGTGCGGGTTAGGGTGTGGGATTGGCCGTGCTAAATTACCCATAGTGCCCAGGGATGTGCGGGTTAGGGTGGGGGATTGGCCGTGCTAAATTACCCATAGTGCCCAGGGATGTGCGGGTTAGGGTGGGGGGATTGACCGTGCTAAATTACCCATAGTGCCCAGGGATGTGCGGGTTAGGGTGGGGGATTGGCCGTGCTAAATTACCCATAGTGCCCAGGGATGTGCAGGTTAGGGTGGGGGATTGGCCGTGCTAAATTACCCATAGTGCCCAGGGATGTGCAGGTTAGGGTGGGGGATTGGCCGTGCTAAATTACCCATAGTGCCCAGGGATGTGCGGGTTAGGGTGGGGATTGACCGTGCTAAATTACCCATAGTGCCCAGGGATGTGCAGGTTAGGGTGGGGGATTGACCGTGCTAAATTACCCATAGTGCCCAGGGATGTGCGGGTTAGGGTGGGGGATTGGCCGTGTTAAATTACCCATAGTGCCCAGGGATGTGCGGGTTAGGGTGGGGGATTGACCGTGCTAAATTACCCATAGTGCCCAGGGATGTGCAGGTTAGGGTGCGGGGTTGGCCGTGCTAAATTACCCATAGTGCCCAGGGATGTGCGGGTTAGGGTGGGGAATTGACCGTGCTAAATTACCCATAGTGCCCAGGGATGTGCAGGTTAGGGTGGGGGATTGGCCGTGCTAAATTACCCATAGCACCCAGGGATGTGCTGGTTAGGGTGGGGGATTGGCCGTGCTAAATTACCCATAGTGCCCAGGGACGTGCTGGTTAGGGTGGGGGATTGGCCGTGCTAAAGTACCCATAGTGCCCCAGGGATGTGCGGGTTAGGGTGGGGGATTGGCCGTGCTAAAGTACCCATAGTGCCCCAGGGAAGTGCAGGTTAGGGTGGGGGATTGGCCGTGCTAAAGTACCCATAGTGCCCAGGGATGTGCGGGTTAGGGTGGGGGATTGGCCGTGCTAAAGTACCCATAGTGCCCAGAGATATACAGGTTAGGGTGGGGGATTGGCCGTGCTAAAGTACCCATAGTGCCCAGGGATATACAGGTTAGGGTGGGGGATTGGCCGTGCTAAATTACCCATAGTGCCCAGGGATGTGCGGGTTAGGGCAGAGTTTGATAAATTCTTGATCTCACGAGGAATTAAGGGATCTGCGGACAGCTGAAACATCCATCAGCCATGATCAAATGGCTGAGAGGACCCGATGGACCGAATGGACTTCCCTCCCCTCCTGTGTCTTGTTGTCTATTGATTCGGATGCGAGCATGAGAGGTGCAGTTAGTAAGTTTGCAGATGACCCCAAAATTGGATGGACAGTGGGCAGTGAAGAGGGTTCCCTCAGATTACAACAGGATCGGGACCAGATGGGCCGAGAGGTGGCAGATGCAGTTTAATGCCGATAAAAATGTGAGGGGCTGCATTTTGGGAACGCAAATCTCAGCAGGACTTAATGGTAAGGTCCCGGGAGGGGGGTGTTGCTGAATAAAGAGACCTGGGAGTGCAGGGTCATAGCTCCTTGAGGGTGGGGTCGCAGGTGGATAGGATAGTGAAGGAGGCGTTTGGTCTGCTTTCCTGTATCGGTCAGAGTATGGAGTACAGGGAGTTGGGAGGGGTCACGTCGCGGCTGTATTGGTGAGGGGCCGCTGTTGGAATATCGCGTGCAATTCCGGTCTCCCTCCCTATCAGAAAGATGTTGTGGAAGGGTTCGGAAAAGATTTACCAGGGTCTGAGCTACAGGGAGAGGCCGGGAGGGAGCTGTTTACCCTGGAGGGAGGGTAACCTTATAGAGGTTTATAAAATCACGAGGGGGGGGGGACATGGATAGGGGGTGGGAAAAGATTTACCGGGATGGCGGAGGGTCTGAGCTACAGGGAGAGGCTGAACAGGCTGGGGCTGTTTTCCCTGGAGCATCAGAGGCTGAGGGGTGACCTTATAGAGGTTTACAAAATTATGACGGGCGCGTGGATAGGATAAATAGATAAAGTCTTTTCCCCCGGGGGTGGGGGAGTCCAGAACTAGAGGGGCAGAGATTTAGGGTGAGAGGGGAAAGATATAAAAGAGACCTGAGGGGCAACGTTTTCACCCAGAGGGTGGTACGTGTATGGAATGAGCTGCCAGAGGACGTGGTGGAGGTTAGATTAGATTAGATTAGTTACAGTGTGGAAACAGGCCCTTCGGCCCAACAAGTCCACACCGACCCGCCGAAGCGCAACCCACCCATTCCTCTACATTTATCCCTTACCTAACAATCCGCATACATGAACATCAACTAGCCACGAAACGACACGACCAGCTATCCCTAGTAGCCACACACGCAGACCACAAGCAACATGAATTCGATTGGGAAAACACTACTATCATAGGGCAAGCCAGACAGAGAACAGCCAGGGAATTCCTAGAGGCATGGCATTCATCCACAAACTCCATCAACAGACACATCGACCTGGACCCAATATACCAATCACTACAGCGGACAGCTGAAACTGACACCCGGAAGCGGCAAGGACAGACCACTATAAATACCGGAAGAAACATCAAAGAAGCGCTTCGCAGGAGGCTCCAGAGCACTGATGATGTCTCCTAGCCAGGGGACGAAACGTTTGCAACAAAAACTTCCAGCTCGGCGAACAGAACCACAACAACGAGCACCAAATCTTCGCACAAACCTTGATCCCTTACCTAACGCTACGGGCAATTTAGCACGGCCAATTCACCCGACCCGCACATCTTTGGACTGTGGGAGGAAACCGGAGCACCCGGAGGAAACCCACGCAGACACGGGGAGAACGTGCAAACTCCCACACGGTCAGACGCCTGAGGCGGGAATTGAACCTGGATCTCAGGCGCTGTGAGGCAGCCGTGCCAACCGCTGCGCCGCCCCCTAAAGGAGGCTGGTACAAATGCAACATTTAAGAGGCATTGGGATGGGTTTGGAGGGATGGGGGGCCGGGTGCTGGCAGGTGGGACTGGATTGGGGTCGGGATATCAGGGCTGGAACGGACCGAAGGGTCTGTTTCCGTGCTGGACGTGGCCGCGCCCCACTTCTAGAGAGAGGTTGGGGTGGGGGGAGGTGACGAGACCTGCCGTGGTCCCGTCAGGGCGCGGGGGGGGGGGGGGGGGGGGGGGGAGGTGGGGAGGGGACGAAACGCCAACTTGTTCCGGTGGAGTTTACCGGTTCGACCATACGCCTCGGAGCGGCGTCCCTTAGAACAGCGCCCCTGCTGGCGAGGCGGTGGGGTCACAGGCTCCGGGGGTGGGTGGGTGGGTGGGCTTTGGGATGCCGGTGGGGTGGGGGGGTCGCCACCCGTTGCACCCCCTCACCAGACCCCCAAATCTCCAATGCCCCAAAGTTGGCCATACACTGCCAGCAAGGGCGCATGCGCACTCTGAGCGCTGGGGGGGGTAAGAGAGGCAGCAGACGGCAACGGCGCCTGCGCAGAGCAGCGCCTAGGGGAGAGACGCCGGCACCGATCCTGCGCACTGAGAGGCAGGCGAACGGCGCCTGCGCACCGAGCGGCGCCCGCCGGCACCGACGCCTGCGCACCGAGTCAGGCCGGGAGGGGGCGGGGCCGGGGTTGAGGGACGGCGCCGGCGCACCGAGAGGATGACGTCACGGCCGGCAACGGCGCCTGCGCATCGACGAGAAGGGGCCGGCTCCGGCGCCTGCGCACTGACTTCGGGCCTACCCGACGACGCCCGGCCCGCCCCGCAGGGTCGAGACTTACCGCCGCCATCGCGTCCCGAAACCTCCGCGAGCCGCCGGGCCCGGTCCGCGGCCTGCCTCCAAGTAGGAAAGGGTAAAGTGTCTAGATATATGAATAGAAAAACCTCCCGCCTCCGTCAGGACTCCCGCCCGCTCCCAGGATCCGCCGCTTCTGCCGCCTCCTCCTTCCCTTCCACCGGCCCCGACCGCGGACCAATCGGGGCGAGCCCTGTGCCCCACGTGGGCGGCGGCGTCCAATCGGCGTCGGCCGTCCCAGCCATCGGCCCCGCCCCTCCCCCGAGTGCGAGCCAATGGGGACGTCGGCCGCCAACGCCGGACCCGCCCCCCCCTCCGCCGCCGGACCAATGGCGGCGCGGCAAACGAAAACGGGGCGGGGCGTTTGGGGGCCGCTACCAGCGCCAGGCACAGCCCAATAACGTCCACGGGTCTAGTCCCCGCCCCCTAACGCTGTGGCCAATGGGATCGGTTGACTGACATTGGCGCCAGCACGCCCCAGCCAATCGGGGTTCATCCCTCTTCGGGGGCGGGCCCCCCCACAACGGCGACCAATGGGATGCAGCCGTCCCAGCCTCGATTCCTGGTTTCCCCCGGAGGCGGGGAGGACCCTCCGGCCCGTCACGTGACAGCGGGCGCGCCCTCCCATTGGCCGCCGTTCGAAATTCGAATCCCAACCGCCGTCTCAACCGCCGCGGGCGGTGGGCGGGACTTCCGGCGGCGCCCGCCCGCCAATGGGAAGCCGGGGATCGGCCTTGATGGACGGCCGCTCGCCTTAAAGGGGCAGCTCGCTGAAATAAATAATTAAAAAGAAAACTCATTCCAACATCTTTTCCCCCCCCCACTCGAGCACCAGTTTCCAAATGGACAATTGTTGCTGGTTTTATTCGTTAATCCATCCCCCCCCCCAAGCCCCTTCTCTTGGGGAGGGTGGGGGGCGTAAAGATGGTTGACCAACGCCACCCGCTCGGACCCATGTGTCTGCTGGTCGAAAACGGATTGGTGGGCGTTGCGGTATGGGGGTCCGCTTGGGGTCATCCATCAAACCCCACCGTCCCCTCAATCGCCGGTGTTGGCGGGTCAGGGGGGGACGATGACGTTGGCGACAAAATGGCCGCCGACTTGACGTCCGCAGAGAGAGAGAGAGAGAGACGGGGAGAGAACGGGTCGAGGAGGCGCCTGAGGTCGGCCACCACTACTCCCAAAACACTTTGTCCGGAGTGCCACCGGCGTCCTCTTAACTTCGAGGGAAACCGGGGAGACGGGAGCGAGAGAGTGAGGCGTCGAGGACCGAACTGGGTCACGGAGCCCAAATCCTGAAGTGAACGCGTCTCCGTCCGACGGAGCCACGGGAATGGCTCGAAGCCCCGGCTCTTTCCGAGAGGCGGACTTTGACGGGGCCGAGCGCACGTTGGAGAGGGCTCCTGACGGTTGCCCGCCCGGAAGACCCGCGCCGCTCAAAGCCGTCGCGTTGCGGGCCGCTGTGAAGACCCTTTGAGGTTCGCCTCAGGGGTAGAGGGATAAAGAAGGTGTCTCGCACGCTTGCCTTCACCGCTCAGACCTTGGAGGACAGGGGAATTGGGGGGGGGAACGTCACGTTGGGGTTGTACAGGACATGGGTGAGGTCTCGTCTGGAGGACCGCGTCCAGTTCCGGTCGCTCTGTCCCAGGAAGGAGATTATTGAGGAGGGTTGGGGAAAGGATTTCTCGCTGGGAACTGGAGGGACTGAGCTACACGGGGGAGGCTGAGACTTGTTGCAATGGAGGGGGTGACCTGACAGATCATGAGGGCTAACGCGGGAGGTGAGGGATAAGGAGATGGATAGGAAATGGATGACAGGATATGGGCCACTGGGACCAGTGTCGTTTGGGGATAACAGACCGAAGGGTCAGTCTCCGTGCTGTCTCAACCCATCCACGTCCCCTTCGGACAGTGCAGCATTGCCTCAGTACTGGCACCCCCTCCCTCCCTCCCTATCTCCCTCACCTTCCTACACCCCTCCCCCTCCTGTTCCAATCCCTCCCTATCTCCCTCACCCTCCTACACCCCTCACCCTCCTGTTCCAATCCCTCCCTATCTCCCTCACCCTCCTACACCCCTCCCCCTCCTGTTCCAATCCCTCCCTATCTCCCTCACCCTCCTACACCCCTCACCCTCCTGTTCCAATCCCTCCCTATCTCCCTCACCCTCCTACACCCCTCCCCCTCCTGTTCCAATCCCTCCCTATCTCCCTCACCCTCCTACACCCCTCACCCTCCTGTTCCAATCCCTCCCTATCTCCCTCACCTTCCTACACCCCTCACCCTCCTGTTCCAATCCCTCCCTATCTCCCTCACCCTCCTACACCCCTCACCCTCCTGTTCCAATCCCTCCCTCCCTATCTCCCTCACCCTCCTACACTCCTCCCCCTCCTGTTCCAATCCCTCCCTATCTCCCTCACCCTCCTACACCCCTCACCCTCCTGTTCCAATCCCTCCCTATCTCCCTCACCTTCCTACACCCCTCCCCCTCCTGTTCCAATCCCTCCCTCCCTATCTCCCTCACCCTCCTACACTCCTCACCCTCCTGTTCCAATCCCTCCCTCCCTATCTCCCTCACCCTCCTACACCCCTCACCCTCCTGTTCCAATCCCTCCCTATCTCCCTCACCCTCCTACACCCCTCACCCTCCTGTTCCAATCCCTCCCTATCTCCCTCACCCTCCTACACCCCTCACCCTCCTGTTCCAATCCCTCCCTCCCTATCTCCCTCACCCTCCTACACCCCTCACCCTCCTGTTCCAATCCCTCCCTCCCTATCTCCCTCACCCTCCTACACTCCTCACCCTCCTGTTCCAATCCCTCCCTCCCTATCTCCCTCACCCTCCTGTTCCAATCCCTCCCTCCCTATCTCCCTCACCCTCCTACACTCCTCACCCTCCTGTTCCAATCCCTCCCTCCCAGAAAACAGGAGGGCTATCCCGGCCTGCAGTGCAATCCCAGCGGCCCCTCCACATTCCCCATGTTCCAGGAATCGGGAACACTTGTGTCGGATCAGCTGTCCCGACACTTGACACACCAGACCAGCTCAGCACGTTCTGCTGTGTCAGGATAGAGAGAGAGGACGACAGAGACTGCGTGTGTGAGAGAGAGAAACTGAGAGAGAAAGAGACAGGGAGAGAGCGAGAGAGAAAAACTGAGAGGGAGAGAGCGAGAGAGAAAAACTGAGAGAGAAAGAGACAGAGAGGGAGAGAGCGAGAGAGAAAAACTGAGAGAGGGAGAGAGCGAGAGAGAAAAACTGAGAGAGAAAGAGACAGAGAGGGAGAGAGCGAGAGAGAAAGAGACAGAGAGGGAGAGAGCGAGAGAGAAAAACTGAGAGAGAAAGAGACAGAGAGGGAGAGAGCGAGAGAGAAAAACTGAGAGAGGAAGAGACAGAGAGGGAGAGAGCGAGAGAGAAAAACTGAGAGAGGGAGAGACAGAGAGGGAGAGAGCGAGAGGGAGAGAGGGAGAGAGTGAGAGAGAAAGACACAGAGAGGGAGAGCGAGAGAGAAAAACTGAGAGAGAAAGAGACAGAGAGGGAGAGAGAGAAAAACTGAGAGAGGGAGAGACAGAGAGGGAGAGAGCGAGAGAGAAAAACTGAGAGAGAAAGAGACAGAGAGGGAGAGAGCGAGAGAGAAAGAGACAGAGAGGGAGAGAGCGAGAGAGAAAAACTGAGAGAGAAAGAGACAGAGAGGGAGAGAGCGAGAGAGAAAAACTGAGAGAGGAAGAGACAGAGAGGGAGAGAGCGAGAGAGAAAAACTGAGAGAGAAAGAGACAGAGAGGGAGAGAGCGAGAGAGAAAAACTGAGAGAGAAAGAGACAGAGAGGGAGAGAGCGAGAGAGAAAAACTGAGAGAGAAAGAGACAGAGAGGGAGAGAGCGAGAGAGAAAAACTGAAAGAGAAAGAGACAGAGAGGGAGAGAGCGAGAGAGAAAAACTGAGAGAGGAAGAGACAGAGAGGGAGAGAACGAGAGAGAAAAACTGAGAGAGAAAGAGACAGAGAGGGAGAGAGCGAGAGAGAAAAACTGAGAGAGAAAGAGACAGAGAGGGAGAGAGCGAGAGAGAAAAACTGAGAGAGAAAGAGACAGAGAGGGAGAGAGCGAGAGAGAAAAACTGAGAGAGAAAGAGACAGAGAGGGAGAGAGCGAGAGAGAAAAACTGAGAGAGAAAGAGACAGAGAGGGAGAGAGCGAGAGAGAAAAACTGAGAGAGGAAGAGACAGAGAGGGAGAGAGCGAGAGAGAAAAACTGAGAGAGGAAGAGACAGAGAGGGAGAGAGCGAGAGAGAAAAACTGAGAGAGGAAGAGACAGAGAGGGAGAGAGCGAGAGAGAAAAACTGAGAGAGAAAGAGACAGAGAGGGAGAGAGCGAGAGAGAAAAACTGAGAGAGAAAGAGACAGAGAGGGAGAGAGCGAGAGAGAAAAACTGAGAGAGAAAGAGACAGAGAGGGAGAGAGCGAGAGAGAAAAACTGAGAGAGAAAGAGACAGAGAGGGAGAGAACGAGAGAGAAAAACTGAGAGAGAAAGAGACAGAGAGGGAGAGAACGAGAGAGAAAAACTGAGAAAGAAAGAGACAGAGAGGGAGAGAGCGAGAGAGAAAAACTGAGAAAGAAAGAGACAAAGAGGGAGAGAACGAGAGAGAAAAACTGAGAAAGAAAGAGACAGAGAGGGAGAGAGCGAGAGAGAAAAACTGAGAGAGGAAGAGACAGAGAGGGAGAGAGCGAGAGAGAAAAACTGAGAAAGAAAGAGACAGAGAGGGAGAGAGCGAGAGAGAAAAACTGAGAGAGGAAGAGACAGAGAGGGAGAGAGCGAGAGAGAAAAACTGAGAGAGGAAGAGACAGAGAGGGAGAGAGCGAGAGAGAGAAACTGAGAGAGGAAGAGACAGAGAGGGAGAGAGCGAGAGAGAAAGAGACAGAGAGGGAGAGAGCGAGAGAGAAAGAGACAGAGAGGGAGAGAGTGAGAGAGAAAGAGACAGAGAGGGAGAGAGCGAGAGAGAAAGAGACAGAGAGTGAGAGAGAAAGAGACAGAGAGGGAGAGAGCGAGAGAGAAAGAGACAGAGAGGGAGAGAGCGAGAGAGAAAAACTGAGAGAGAAAGAGACAGAGAGGGAGAGAGCGAGAGAGAAAAACTGAGAGAGGAAGAGACAGAGAGGGAGAGAGTGAGAGAGAAAGAGACAGAGAGGGAGAGAGCGAGAGAGAAAAACTGAGAGAGGAAGAGACAGAGAGGGAGAGAGCGAGAGAGAAAAACTGAGAGAGGAAGAGACAGAGAGGGAGAGAGCGAGAGAGAAAAACTGAGAGAGGAAGAGACAGAGAGGGAGAGAGCGAGAGAGAAAAACTGAGAGAGGAAGAGACAGAGAGGGAGAGAGCGAGAGAGAAAAACTGAGAGAGAAAGAGACAGAGAGGGAGAGAGCGAGAGAGAAAAACTGAGAGAGAAAGAGACAGAGAGGGAGAGAGCGAGAGAGAAAGAGACAGAGAGGGAGAGAGCGAGAGAGAAAGAGACAGAGAGGGAGAGAGTGAGAGAGAAAGAGACAGAGAGGGAGAGAGCGAGAGAGAAAGAGACAGAGAGTGAGAGAGAAAGAGACAGAGAGGGAGAGAGCGAGAGAGAAAGAGACAGAGAGGGAGAGAGCGAGAGAGAAAAACTGAGAGAGAAAGAGACAAAGAGGGAGAGAGCGAGAGAGAAAAACTGAGAGAGGAAGAGACAGAGAGGGAGAGAGTGAGAGAGAAAGAGACAGAGAGGGAGAGAGCGAGAGAGAAAAACTGAGAGAGGAAGAGACAGAGAGGGAGAGAGCGAGAGAGAAAAACTGAGAGAGAAAGAGACAGAGAGGGAGAGAGCGAGAGAGAAAAACTGAGAGAGAAAGAGACAGAGAGGGAGAGAGCGAGAGAGAAAAACTGAGAGAGGAAGAGACAAAGAGGGAGAGAGTGAGAGAGAAAAACTGAGAGAGAAAGAGACAGAGAGGGAGAGAACGAGAGAGAAAAACTGAGAGAGAAAGAGACAGAGAGGGAGAGAGCGAGAGAGAAAAACTGAGAGAGAAAGAGACAGAGAGGGAGAGAGCGAGAGAGAAAAACTGAGAGAGGAAGAGACAGAGAGGGAGAGAGCGAGAGAGAAAGAGACAGAGAGGGAGAGAGTGAGAGAGAAAGAGACAGAGAGGGAGAGAGCGAGAGAGAAAAACTGAGAGAGGAAGAGACAGAGAGGGAGAGAGTGAGAGAGAAAGAGACAGAGAGGGAGAGAGCGAGAGAGAAAAACTGAGAGAGGAAGAGACAGAGAGGGAGAGAGCGAGAGAGAAAAACTGAGAGAGGAAGAGACAGAGAGGGAGAGAGCGAGAGAGAAAAACTGAGAGAGGAAGAGACAGAGAGGGAGAGAGCGAGAGAGAAAAACTGAGAGAGGAAGAGACAGAGAGGGAGAGAGCGAGAGAGAAAAACTGAGAGAGAAAGAGACAGAGAGGGAGAGAGCGAGAGAGAAAAACTGAGAGAGAAAGAGACAGAGAGGGAGAGAGCGAGAGAGAAAAACTGAGAGAGAAAGAGACAGAGAGGGAGAGAGTGAGAGAGAAAAACTGAGAGAGGAAGAGACAAAGAGGGAGAGAGCGAGAGAGAAAAACTGAGAGAGGAAGAGACAGAGAGGGAGAGAGCGAGAGAGAAAAACTGAGAGAGGAAGAGACAGAGAGGGAGAGAGCGAGAGAGAAAAACTGAGAGAGGAAGAGACAGAGAGGGAGAGAGCGAGAGAGAAAAACTGAGAGAGGAAGAGACAGAGAGGGAGAGAGCGAGAGAGAAAAAACTGAGAGAGGAAGAGACAGAGAGGGAGAGAGCGAGAGAGAAAAACTGAGAGAGGAAGAGACAGAGAGGGAGAGAGCGAGAGAGAAAAACTGAGAGAGAAAGAGACAGAGAGGGAGAGAGCGAGAGAGAAAAACTGAGAGAGAAAGAGACAGAGAGGGAGAGAGCGAGAGAGAAAAACTGAGAGAGGAAGAGACAAAGAGGGAGAGAGCGAGAGAGAAAAACTGAGAGAGGAAGAGACAGAGAGGGAGAGAGCGAGAGAGAAAGAGACAGAGAGGGAGAGAGTGAGAGAGAAAGACACAGAGAGGGAGAGAGCGAGAGAGAAAAACAGAGAGGAAGAGACAGAGAGGGAGAGAGCGAGAGAGAAAAACTGAGAGAGAAAGAGACAGAGAGGGAGAGAGCGAGAGAGAAAGAGACAGAGAGGGAGAGAGTGAGAGAGAAAGACACAGAGAGGGAGAGCGAGAGAGAAAAACTGAGAGAGAAAGAGACAGAGAGGGAGAGAGCGAGAGAGAAAAACTGAGAGAGGGAGAGAGCGAGAGAGAAAAACTGAGAGAGGAAGAGACAGAGAGGGAGAGAGCGAGAGAGAAAAACTGAGAGAGGAAGAGACAGAGAGGGAGAGAGCGAGAGAGAAAAACTGAGAGAGGAAGAGGGAGAGAGCGAGAGAGAAACTGAGAGAGGAAGAGACAGAGAGGGAGAGAGCGAGAGAGAAAAACTGAGAGAGAAAGAGACAGAGAGGGAGAGAGCGAGAGAGAAAAACTGAGAGAGGAAGAGACAGAGAGGGAGAGAGCGAGAGAGAAAAACTGAGAGAGAAAGAGACAGAGAGGGAGAGAGGGAGAGAGAAAAACTGAGAGAGGGAGAGAGCGAGAGAGAAAAACTGAGAGAGGAAGAGACAGAGAGGGAGAGAGCGAGAGAGAAAAACTGAGAGAGGAAGAGACAGAGAGGGAGAGAGCGAGAGAGAAAAACTGAGAGAGGAAGAGACAGAGAGGGAGAGAGCGAGAGAGAAAAACTGAGAGAGAAAGAGACAGAGAGGGAGAGAGCGAGAGAGAAAAACTGAGAGAGGAAGAGACAGAGGGAGAGAGCGAGAGAGAAAAACTGAGAGAGAAAGAGACAGAGAGGGAGAGAAACAGAGTGTGTGTGAGAGAGAGAGAGAGAGAGGCAAAGACACAGAGAGACAGAGAAACACAGACTGTGTGTGTACGTGAGAACGAGGGAGAGTGTGTGTACGTGAGAACGAGGGAGAGTGTGTATGTGAGAACGAGGGAGAGTGTGTGTGTGAGAACGAGAGAGAGTGTGTGTGAGAACGAGGGAGTGTGTGTGTGTGAGAACGAGGGAGAGAGTGTGTACGTGAGAACGAGGGAGAGAGTGTGTACGTGAGAACGAGGGAGAGAGTGTGTACGTGAGAACGAGAGAGAGTGTGTGTACGTGAGAACGAGGGAGAGAGTGTGTACGTGAGAACGAGGGAGAGTGTGTACGTGAGAACGAGAGAGAGTGTGTGTGTGAGAATGAGAGAGAGTGTGTGTGTGAGAATGAGAGAGAGTGTGTGTGTGAGAACGAGGGAGTGTGTGTGTGTGAACGAGAGAGTGTGTGTGTGAGAACGAGGGAGTGTGTGTGTGTGAACGAGAGAGTGTGTGTGTGTGTGTGAGAACGAGAGAGAGTGTGTGTGAGAACGAGGGAGTGTGTGTGTGTGAACGAGGGAGTGTGTGTGTGCGTGTGAGAACGAGAGAGAGTGTGTGTGTGTGAGAACGAGGGAGTGTGTGTGTGTGTGTGTGAGAACGAGGGAGTGTGTGTGTGAGAACGAGGGAGTGTGTGTGTGTGTGAGAACGAGAGAGAGTGTGTGCGTGAGAACGAGGGAGTGTGTGTATGTGAGAACGAGGGAGTGTGTGTGTGTGAGAACGAGGGAGTGTGTGTGTGTGAGAACGAGAGAGTGTGTGTATGTGAGAACGAGAGAGAGTGTGTGCGTGAGAACGAGGGAGAGAGTGTGTGAGAACGAGGGAGTGTGTGTGTGCGTGTGAGAACGAGAGAGAGTGTGTGTGTGTGAGAACGAGGGAGTGTGTGTGTGTGTGTGTGAGAACGAGGGAGTGTGTGTGTGTGAGAACGAGAGAGAGTGTGTGCGTGAGAACGAGGGAGTGTGTGTGTGTGAGAACGAGAGAGAGTGTGTGTGAGAACGAGAGAGAGTGTGTGCGTGAGAACGAGGGAGTGTGTGTGTGTGAGAACGAGGGAGTGTGTGTGTGTGAGAACGAGAGAGTGTGTGTATGTGAGAACGAGAGAGAGTGTGTGCGTGAGAACGAGGGAGTGTGTGTGTGAGAACGAGAGAGTGTGTGTGTGAGAACGAGGGAGTGTGTGTGTTCGTGTGAGAACGAGAGAGAGTGTGTGTGTGTGAGAACGAGGGAGTGTGTGTGTGTGTGTGTGAGAACGAGGGAGTGTGTGTGTGTGTGTGTGAGAACGAGGGAGTGTGTGTGTGTGAGAACGAGAGAGAGTGTGTGCGTGAGAACGAGGGAGTGTGTGTGTGAGAACGAGAGAGTGTGTGTGTGAGAACGAGAGAGAGTGTGTGTGTGTGAGAACGAGAGAGAGTGTGTGTGAGAACGAGGGAGTGTGTGTGTGTGTGAGAACGAGAGAGAGTGTGTGTGAGAACGAGGGAGTGTGTGTGTGTGAGAACGAGAGAGAGTGTGTGTGAGAACGAGAGAGAGTGTGTGCGTGAGAACGAGGGAGTGTGTGTGTGTGAGAACGAGAGAGTGTGTGTATGTGAGAACGAGAGAGAGTGTGTGCGTGAGAACGATGGAGTGTGTGTGTGAGAACGAGAGAGTGTGTGTGTGAGAACGAGGGAGTGTGTGTGTGCGTGTGAGAATGAGAGAGAGTGTGTGTGTGTGAGAACGAGGGAGTGTGTGTGTGTGTGTGTGAGAACGAGGGAGTGTGTGTGTGTGAGAACGAGAGAGAGTGTGTGTGTGAGAACGAGAGAGAGTGTGTGCGTGAGAACGAGGGAGTGTGTGTGAGAACGAGAGAGAGTGTGTGCGTGAGAACGAGGGAGTGTGTGTGTGAGAACGAGAGAGTGTGTGTGTGAGAACGAGAGAGAGTGTGTGTGTGTGAGAACGAGGGAGTGTGTGTGTGAGAACGAGAGAGTGTGTGTGTGAGAACGAGGGAGTGTGTGTGTGTGTGTGAGAACGAGAGAGAGTGTGTGTGTGAGAACGAGGGAGTGTGTGTGTGTGAGAACGAGAGAGAGTGTGTGTGTGAGAACGAGAGAGTGTGTGTGCGTGAGAACGAGGGAGTGTGTGTGCGTGAGAACGAGAGAGAGTGTGTGTGTGAGAACGAGAGAGAGTGTGTGCGTGAGAACGAGAGTGTGTGTGTGAGAACGAGAGAGAGTGTGTGTGTGAGAACGAGAGAGAGTGTGTGCGTGAGAACGAGGGAGTGTGTGTGCGTGAGAACGAGGGAGTGTGTGTACGTGAGAACGAGGGAGAGAGTGTGTGTACGTGAGAACGAGGGAGAGAGTGTGTACGTGAGAACGAGGGAGAGAGTGTGTACGTGAGAACGAGGGAGAGAGTGTGTACGTGAGAACGAGGGGGAGAGTGTGTGTGAGAACGAGGGAGAGTGTGTGTACGTGAGAACGAGGGAGAGAGTGTGTACGTGAGAACGAGGGAGAGTGTGTACGTGAGAACGAGAGAGAGTGTGTGCGTGAGAACGAGGGAGTGTGTGTGTGTGAGAACGAGAGAGAGTGTGTGCGTGAGAACGAGGGAGTGTGTGTGTGAGAACGAGAGAGTGTGTGTGTGAGAACGAGGGAGTGTGTGTGTGCGTGTGAGAACGAGAGAGAGTGTGTGTGTGTGAGAACGAGGGAGTGTGTGTGTGTGTGTGTGAGAACGAGGGAGTGTGTGTGTGTGAGAACGAGAGAGAGTGTGTGCGTGAGAACGAGGGAGTGTGTGTGTGAGAACGAGAGAGTGTGTGTGTGAGAACGAGAGAGAGTGTGTGTGTGTGAGAACGAGAGAGAGTGTGTGTGAGAACGAGGGAGTGTGTGTGTGTGAGAACGAGGGAGTGTGTGTGTGTGTGAGAACGAGAGAGAGTGTGTGTGAGAACGAGGGAGTGTGTGTGTGTGAGAACGAGAGAGAGTGTGTGTGAGAACGAGAGAGAGTGTGTGCGTGAGAACGAGGGAGTGTGTGTGTGTGAGAACGAGAGAGTGTGTGTATGTGAGAACGAGAGAGAGTGTGTGCGTGAGAACGAGGGAGTGTGTGTGTGAGAACGAGAGAGTGTGTGTGTGAGAACGAGGGAGTGTGTGTGTGCGTGTGAGAACGAGAGAGAGTGTGTGTGTGTGAGAACGAGGGAGTGTGTGTGTGTGAGAACGAGGGAGTGTGTGTGTGTGAGAACGAGAGAGAGTGTGTGTGTGAGAACGAGAGAGAGTGTGTGCGTGAGAACGAGGGAGTGTGTGTGAGAACGAGAGAGAGTGTGTGCGTGAGAACGAGGGAGTGTGTGTGTGAGAACGAGAGAGTGTGTGTGTGAGAACGAGAGAGAGTGTGTGTGTGTGAGAACGAGGGAGTGTGTGTGTGCGTGTGAGAACGAGAGAGAGTGTGTGTGTGTGAGAACGAGGGAGTGTGTGTGTGTGTGAGAACGAGAGAGAGTGTGTGTGAGAACGAGGGAGTGTGTGTGTGTGAGAACGAGAGAGAGTGTGTGTGTGAGAACGAGAGAGAGTGTGTGCGTGAGAACGAGGGAGTGTGTGTGTGAGAACGAGAGAGAGTGTGTGCGTGAGAACGAGAGTGTGTGTGTGAGAACGAGAGAGAGTGTGTGTGTGAGAACGAGAGAGAGTGTGTGCGTGAGAACGAGGGAGTGTGTGTGTGAGAACGAGGGAGTGTGTGTGCGTGAGAACGAGGGAGTGTGTGTACGTGAGAACGAGGGAGAGAGTGTGTACGTGAGAACGAGGGAGTGTGTGTGTGAGAACGAGGGAGAGAGTGTGTACGTGAGAACGAGGGAGAGTGTGTGTACGTGAGAACGAGGGAGAGAGTGTGTACGTGAGAACGAGGGAGAGAGTGTACGTGAGAACGAGGGAGAGTGTGTGTGAGAACGAGAGAGAGTGTGTGCGTGAGAACGAGGGAGTGTGTGTGTGAGAACGAGGGAGTGTGTGTGCGTGAGAACGAGGGAGAGAGTGTGTACGTGAGAACGAGGGAGAGTGTGTGTACGTGAGAACGAGGGAGAGAGTGTACGTGAGAACGAGGGGGAGAGTGTGTGTGAGAACGAGGGAGTGTGTGTGTACGTGAGAACGAGGGAGAGTGTGTACGTGAGAACGAGGGAGAGTGTGTACGTGAGAACGAGGGAGAGAGTGTACGTGAGAACGAGGGAGAGTGTGTACGTGAGAACGAGGGAGAGTGTGTACGTGAGAACGAGAGAGAGTGTGTGTACGTGAGAACGAGGGAGAGAGTGTGTACGTGAGAACGAGGGAGAGTGTGTACGTGAGAATGAGAGAGAGTGTGTGTGTGAGAATGAGAGAGAGTGTGTGTGTGAGAATGAGAGAGAGTGTGTGTGAGAGAACGAGGGAGTGTGTGTGTGTGAACGAGAGAGTGTGTGTGTGAGAACGAGGGAGTGTGTGTGTGTGAACGAGAGAGTGTGTGTGTGTGTGTGTGAGAACGAGGGAGTGTGTGTGTGTGAGAACGAGGGAGTGTGTGTGTGTGTGAGAACGAGAGAGAGTGTGTGTGAGAACGAGGGAGTGTGTGTGTGTGAGAACGAGAGAGAGTGTGTGTGAGAACGAGAGAGAGTGTGTGCGTGAGAACGAGGGAGTGTGTGTGTGTGAGAACGAGAGAGTGTGTGTATGTGAGAACGAGAGAGAGTGTGTGCGTGAGAACGAGGGAGTGTGTGTGTGAGAACGAGAGAGAGTGTGTGCGTGAGAACGAGGGAGTGTGTGTGTGAGAACGAGAGAGTGTGTGTGTGTGAACGAGAGAGTGTGTGTGTGAGAAGAGAGAGTGTGTGCGTGAGAACGAGGGAGTGTGTGTGTGAGAACGAGGGAGTGTGTGTGCGTGAGAACGAGGGAGAGAGTGTGTACGTGAGAACGAGGGAGAGTGTGTGTACGTGAGAACGAGGGAGTGTGTGTGTACGTGAGAACGAGGGGGAGAGTGTGTGTGAGAACGAGGGAGTGTGTGTGTACGTGAGAACGAGGGAGAGTGTGTACGTGAGAACGAGGGAGAGTGTGTACGTGAGAACGAGGGAGAGAGTGTACGTGAGAACGAGGGAGAGTGTGTACGTGAGAACGAGGGAGAGTGTGTACGTGAGAACGAGAGAGAGTGTGTGTACGTGAGAACGAGGGAGAGAGTGTGTACGTGAGAACGAGGGAGAGTGTGTACGTGAGAATGAGAGAGAGTGTGTGTGTGAGAATGAGAGAGAGTGTGTGTGTGAGAATGAGAGAGAGTGTGTGTGAGAGAACGAGGGAGTGTGTGTGTGTGAACGAGAGAGTGTGTGTGTGAGAACGAGGGAGTGTGTGTGTGTGAACGAGAGAGTGTGTGTGTGTGTGTGTGAGAACGAGGGAGTGTGTGTGTGTGAGAACGAGGGAGTGTGTGTGTGTGTGAGAACGAGAGAGAGTGTGTGTGAGAACGAGGGAGTGTGTGTGTGTGAGAACGAGAGAGAGTGTGTGTGAGAACGAGAGAGAGTGTGTGCGTGAGAACGAGGGAGTGTGTGTGTGTGAGAACGAGAGAGTGTGTGTATGTGAGAACGAGAGAGAGTGTGTGCGTGAGAACGAGGGAGTGTGTGTGTGAGAACGAGAGAGAGTGTGTGCGTGAGAACGAGGGAGTGTGTGTGTGAGAACGAGAGAGTGTGTGTGTGTGAGAACGAGAGAGAGTGTGTGTGTGAGAACGAGGGAGAGAGTGTGTACGTGAGAACGAGAGAGAGTGTGTGTGTGAGAACGAGAGAGTGTGTGTGTGAGAACGAGAGAGTGTGTGTGCGTGAGAACAAGGGAGAGTGTGTACGTGAGAACGAGGGAGAGAGTGTGTACGTGAGAACGAGAGAGAGTGTGTACGTGAGAACGAGAGAGAGTGTGTGTGTGAACGAGAGAGTGTGTGTGTGTGAGAACGAGGGAGTGTGTGTGTGTGAGAACGAGGGAGTGTGTGTGTGTGAGAACGAGGGAGTGTGTGTGTGTGAGAACGAGAGAGAGAGTGTGTGTGTGAGAACGAGAGAGAGTGTGTGTGTGAGAACGAGAGAGTGTGTGTGTGAGAACGAGGGAGTGTGTGTGTGCGTGTGAGAACGAGAGAGAGTGTGTGTGTGTGAGAACGAGGGAGTGTGTGTGTGTGTGTGTGAGAACGAGGGAGTGTGTGTGTGTGAGAACGAGAGAGAGTGTGTGCGTGAGAACGAGGGAGTGTGTGTGAGAACGAGAGAGAGTGTGTGCGTGAGAACGAGGGAGTGTGTGTGTGAGAACGAGAGAGTGTGTGTGTGAGAACGAGAGAGAGTGTGTGTGTGTGAGAACGAGGGAGTGTGTGTGTACGTGAGAACGAGGGAGAGAGTGTGTACGTGAGAACGAGGGAGAGAGTGTGTACGTGAGAACGAGGGAGTGTGTGTGTACGTGAGAACGAGGGAGAGAGTGTGTACGTGAGAACGAGGGAGTGTGTGTGTACGTGAGAACGAGGGAGAGTGTGTACGTGAGAACGAGGGAGAGAGTGTGTGTGAGAACGAGAGAGAGTGTGTGTGTGAGAACGAGAGAGTGTGTGTGTGTGAGAACGAGAGTGTGTGTGTGTGAGAACGAGGGAGAGTGTGTGTACGTGTGAGAACGAGAGAGTGTGTGTGTGTGAGACGAGAGAGTGTGTGTATGTGAGAACGAGAGAGTGTGTGTGTGTGAGAACGAGGGAGTGTGTGTGTACGTGTGAGAACGAGAGAGTGTGTGTATGTGAGAACGAGGGAGTGTGTGTGTGTGAGAACGAGAGAGTGTGTGTGTGAGAACGAGGGAGTGTGTGTATGTGAGAACGAGGGAGTGTGTGTGTGTGTGAGACGAGAGAGTGTGTGTGTGAGAACGAGGGAGTGTGTGTGTGTGAGAACGAGGGAGTGTGTGTATGTGAGAACGAGAGAGAGTGTGTGCGTGAGAACGAGGGAGTGTGTGTGTGAGAACGAGAGAGAGTGTGTGCGTGAGAACGAGGGAGTGTGTGTGTGAGAACGAGAGAGAGTGTGTGTGTGTGTGAGAACGAGAGAGAGTGTGTGTGTGAGAACGAGGGAGAGAGTGTGTACGTGAGAACGAGAGAGAGTGTGTGTGTGAGAACGAGAGAGTGTGTGTGTGAGAACGAGAGAGTGTGTGTGCGTGAGAACAAGGGAGAGTGTGTACGTGAGAACGAGGGAGAGAGTGTGTACGTGAGAACGAGGGAGTGTGTGTGTGTGAGAACGAGAGAGTGTGTGTGTGTGAGAACGAGGAGTGTGTGTGTGTGAGAACGAGGGAGTGTGTGTGTGTGAGAACGAGAGAGTGTGTGTGTGTGAGAACGAGGGAGTGTGTGTGTGTGAGAACGAGAGAGAGAGTGTGTGTGAGAACGAGAGAGAGTGTGTGTGTGAGAACGAGAGAGTGTGTGTGTGAGAACGAGGGAGTGTGTGTGTGCGTGTGAGAACGAGAGAGAGTGTGTGTGTGTGAGAACGAGGGAGAGTGTGTGTGTGTGTGTGAGAACGAGGGAGTGTGTGTGTGTGAGAACGAGAGAGAGTGTGTGTGTGAGAACGAGAGAGAGTGTGTGCGTGAGAACGAGGGAGTGTGTGTGAGAACGAGAGAGAGTGTGTGCGTGAGAACGAGGGAGTGTGTGTGTGAGAACGAGAGAGTGTGTGTGTGAGAACGAGAGAGAGTGTGTGTGTGTGAGAACGAGGGAGTGTGTGTGTGTGTGTGAGAACGAGAGAGAGTGTGTGTGTGTGAGAACGAGGGAGTGTGTGTGTGTGTGTGAGAACGAGAGAGAGTGTGTGTGAGAACGAGGGAGTGTGTGTGTGTGAGAACGAGAGAGAGTGTGTGTGTGAGAACGAGAGAGAGTGTGTGCGTGAGAACGAGGGAGTGTGTGTGTGAGAACGAGAGAGAGTGTGTGTGTGAGAACGAGGGAGAGAGTGTGTACGTGAGAACGAGAGAGAGTGTGTGCGTGAGAACGAGGGAGTGTGTGTGTGTGAGAACGGGAGAGTGTGTACGTGAGAACGAGGGAGAGAGTGTGTACGTGAGAACGAGGGAGTGTGTGTGTACGTGAGAACGAGGGAGAGAGTGTGTACGTGAGAACGAGGGAGTGTGTGTGTACGTGAGAACGAGGGAGAGTGTGTACGTGAGAACGAGGGAGAGAGTGTGTGTGAGAACGAGAGAGAGTGTGTGTGTGAGAACGAGAGAGTGTGTGTGTGTGAGAACGAGAGAGTGTGTGTGTGTGAGAACGAGGGAGAGTGTGTGTACGTGTGAGAACGAGAGAGTGTGTGTGTGTGAGAACGAGAGAGTGTGTGTGTGTGAGAACGAGGGAGTGTGTGTGTACGTGTGAGAACGAGAGAGTGTGTGTATGTGAGAACGAGGGAGTGTGTGTGTGTGAGAACGAGAGAGTGTGTGTGTGAGAACGAGGGAGTGTGTGTATGTGAGAACGAGGGAGTGTGTGTGTGTGAGAACGAGAGAGTGTGTGTGTGTGAGAACGAGAGAGTGTGTGTGTGAGAACGAGGGAGTGTGTGTGTGTGAGAACGAGGGAGTGTGTGTGTGTGAGAACGAGAGAGTGTGTGTGTGAGAACGAGGGAGAGTGTGTGTACGTGAGAACGAGAGAGAGTGTGTGTGTGAGAACGAGGGAGTGTGTGTGTGTGAGAACGAGGGAGTGTGTGTGTGTGTGAACGAGGGAGTGTGTGTGTGTGAGAACGAGAGAGTGTGTGTGTGTGAGAACGAGGGAGTGTGTGTGTGTGAGAACGAGGGAGTGTGTGTGTGAGAACGAGGGAGAGTGTGTGTACGTGTGAGAACGAGAGAGTGTGTGTGTGTGAGAACGAGGGAGAGTGTGTGTACGTGTGAGAACGAGAGAGTGTGTGTGTGTGAGAACGAGGGAGTGTGTGTGTGTGAGAACGAGAGGGAGTGTGTGTGTGTGAGAACGAGAGGGAGTGTGTGTGTGAGAACGAGAGAGAGTGTGTGTGTGAGAACGAGGGAGAGTGTGTGTGAGAACGAGAGAGTGTGTGTGTGTGAGAACGAGGGAGCGTGTGTGTGAGAACGAGAGAGTGTGTGTGTGTGAGAACGAGAGAGAGTGTGTGCGTGAGAACGAGGGAGTGTGTGTGTGTGAGAACGAGTGTGTGTGTGTGTGTGTGAGTGTGTGTGTGAGTGTGAGAGAGAGCGTGGTCTCCCTGTGCCCCGACGGGTCCTGGAGATCTGCCGACAAGCCCGCTCAGTGTCTGAGGGCCACCCGTGGGAGCTGAGGGGTTAACTCCGAGGGAAGGGAGGGAGCGAGGTGGAACCGCACACCCACCGTCCCGTCTGAACCATTGGCCAGGGTCAGGGTGGGCTGGGAAGCCCCCTCCCTCGGTTCCCACCCCTCTGCGTTCCCGTTCTCCCCCTCCCTCCCTCCCTCCCTCCCCCACCCTCGCCTTCCCTCTGCGCAGTCTCCCCCTGCCCCCCCCCCCCCACGCACCTGTCGTCCTGGCATAGACGGGAATGTGTTGGCAAACCGGCCTTCTCAGCTGGTCCGCACTCCCCTCGGAGTGAGAGAGAGAGAGAGACACACGGGGAGAGAGGGAGGGCTGAGTGAGGGAGACAGGGAGATCCGAGACACACACACACGGGGAGATAGAGAGAGAGAGAGAGAAGGCATGGCTGTCCGAATCAGCGAGCTACCCAAAACCACCGCGCTGCCTGAAGCTGGCCCCTGTCATCAGACTCTGAAGGAAGGTGGGGCTCGAGCTGAGAGTGTGTGCGCAAGGGGATGTGTGTGGGAGACTGTGTGTGTGAGTGTGTATGTGTCACTGTGTGTGTGTGTGTGTGTCACTGTGTGTGTGTCACAGTGTGTGTGTGAGTGTCTGAGTGTGTGTCACTGTGTGTGTGTGTGTCACTATGTGTGTGTGTGTTACCGTGTGCGTGTTGTCACTGTGTGTGTGTCACCGTGTGTGTGTGTGTGTGTGTGTCACTGTGTGTGTGTGTGTGTGTGTGTGTGTCACCGTGTGTGTGTGTGTGCAATGTGTATGTGTCACTGTGAGCATGTATATGTGTCACTGTGTGTGTGTGTGTCTGTGTGTGAGTGTGTGTCACTGTGTGTGTATGTGTCACAGTGTGTGTGTGAGTGTCTGAGTGTGTCACTGTGTGTGTCACTGTGTGAGAGTGTGTGTCACTGTGTGTGTGCAATGTGTATGTGTGTGCAACGTGTGTGTGTCACTGTGTGTGCGTGTATATGTGTCACTGTGTGTGTGTCTGAGTGTGTGTGTCACTGTGTGTGTCATTGTATGTGTGTCACTGTGTGTATGTGTGTGTGTGCAATGTGTGTGTGTCACTGTGTGTATGTATGTGCCACTGTGTGAGTGAGTGTGTATGTGTCACTGTGTGTGTGTGTGTCACTGTGTGTATGTGTCACTGTGTGTGTGTGCAATGTGTGTGTGTCACTGTGTGTGTGTGTGTCACTGTGTGTGTGTGCAATGTGTGTGTGTCACTGTGTGAGCGTGTATATGTGTCACTGTGTGTGTGTCACTGTGTGTGTGTGTGTGTGTGTCACTGTGTGAGTGTCTGAGTGTGTATCACTGTGTGTGTGTGTATGTGTGTGAGTGTGTGTGAGTGTGTGTGTGTATGTATCACTGTGTATGTGTCACTGTGTGACTGTGTATATGTGTCACAGTGTGTCTGTGTGTGTGTGTCACTGCGTGTTTGTGTGTGTGTATGTGTATATGTATCACTGTGTATATGTGTGTGTATATGTATCACTGTGTATATGTGTCTGTGTGTGTGTATCACTGTGTATATGTGTCTGTGTGTGTGTGTATGTATCACTGTGTATATGTGTCTGTGTGTGTGTATATGTATCACTGTATATATGTGTCTCTGTGTGTGTGTGTGTATCACTGTGTATATGTGTCTGTGTGTGTGTGTGAGTGTGTGTCACTGTGTATATGTGTCTGTGTGTGTGTGTGTATATGTATCACTGTGTATATGTGTCTGTGTGTGTGTGTATCACTGTGTATATGTGTCTGTGTGTGTGTATATGTATCACTGTGTATATGTGTCTGTGTGTGTGTGTATATGTATCACTGTGTATATGTGTGTGTGTGTGTATCACTGTGTATATGTGTCTGTGTGTGTGTGTGTGTATCACTGTGTATATGTGTCTGTGTCTGTGTGTATATGTATCACTGTGTATATGTGTCTGTGTGTGTGTGTATGTGTATCACTGTGTATATGTGTCTGTGTGTGTATATGTATCACTGTGTATATGTGTGTGTATATGTATCACTGTGTATATGTGTGTGTGTGTATGTATATGTATCACTGTGTATATGTGTCTGTGTGTGTGTGTGTGTATATGTATCACTGTGTATATGTGTCTGTGTCTGTGTGTGTATATGTATCACTGTGTATATGTGTCTGTGTCTGTGTGTGTGTGTATATGTATCACTGTGTATATGTGTCTGTGTGTGTATATGTATCACTGTGTATATGTGTCTGTGTATGTGTGTGTGTGTATATGTATCACTGTGTATATGTGTCTGTGTGTGTATATGTATCACTGTGTATATGTGTCTGTGTGTGTGTGTATATGTATCACTGTGTATATGTGTCTGTGTGTGTCTGTGTGTGTATATGTATCACTGTGTATATGTGTCTGTGTGTGTGTATGTGTATCACTGTGTATATGTGTCTGTGTGTGTGTATATGTATCACTGTGTATATGTGTCTGTGTGTGTATATGTATCACTGTGTATATGTGTCTGTGTGTGTCTGTGTGTGTATATGTATCACTGTGTATATGTGTCTGTGTGTGTGTATATGTATCACTGTGTATATGTGTCTGTGTGTGTGTGTATGTGTATCACTGTGTATATGTGTGTGTGTATCACTGTGTATATGTGTCTGTGTGTGTGTATATGTATCACTGTGTATATGTGTCTGTGTGTGTATATGTATCACTGTGTATATGTGTCTGTGTGTGTGTGTGTATATGTATCACTGTGTATATGTGTCTGTGTGTGTGTGTATATGTATCACTGTGTATATGTGTCTGTGTGTGTGTATGTGTATCACTGTGTATATGTGTCTGTGTGTGTGTATATGTATCACTGTGTATATGTGTCTGTGTGTGTGTATATGTATCACTGTGTATATGTGTCTGTGTGTGTATATGTATCACTGTGTATATGTGTCTGTGTGTGTGTATGTGTATCACTGTGTATATGTGTCTGTGTGTGTGTATATGTATCACTGTGTATATGTGTCTGTGTGTGTGTGTATATGTATCACTGTGTATATGTGTCTGTGTCTGTGTGTGTATATGTATCACTGTGTATATGTGTCTGTGTCTGTGTGTGTGTGTATATGTATCACTGTGTATATGTGTCTGTGTGTGTATATGTATCACTGTGTATATGTGTCTGTGTGTGTGTGTGTATATGTATCACTGTGTATATGTGTCTGTGTGTGTGTGTGTATCACTGTGTATATGTGTCTGTGTGTGTGTGTGTATCACTGTGTATATGTGTCTGTGTGTGTGTGTGTGTATCACTGTGTATATGTGTCTGTGTGTGTGTGTGTGTATCACTGTGTATATGTGTCTGTGTGTGTGTGTGTATCACTGTGTATATGTGTCTGTGTGTGTGTGTGTGTATCACTGTGTATATGTGTCTGTGTGTGTGTGTGTATCACTGTGTATATGTGTGTGTGTGTGTGTATGTGTATCACTGTGTATATGTGTCTGTGTGTGTGTGTGTATCACTGTGTATATGTGTCTGTGTGTGTGTATATGTATCACTGTGTATATGTGTCTGTGTGTGTGTATATGTATCACTGTGTATATGTGTCTGTGTGTGTGTGTGTATCACTGTGTATATGTGTGTGTGTGTGTGTGTGTATCACTGTGTATATGTGTCTGTGTGTGTGTATATGTATCACTGTGTATATGTGTCTGTGTGTGTGTATATGTATCACTGTGTATATGTGTCTGTGTGTGTGTGTGTATATGTATCACTGTGTATATGTGTCTGTGTGTGTGTGTGTATCACTGTGTATATGTGTGTGTGTGTGTGTGTGTATCACTGTGTATATGTGTCTGTGTGTGTGTATATGTATCACTGTGTATATGTGTCTGTGTGTGTATATGTATCACTGTGTATATGTGTCTGTGTGTGTGTGTGTATCACTGTGTATATGTGTGTGTGTGTGTGTGTATCACTGTGTATTTGTGTGTGTGTGTGTGTGTGTATCACTGTGTATATGTGTCTGTGTGTGTGTGTGTATATGTATCACTGTGTATATGTGTCTGTGTGTGTGTGTGTATATGTATCACTGTGTATATGTGTCTGTGTGTGTGTGTGTATCACTGTGTATATGTGTGTGT
>NW_026868117.1:0-73027 GCF_020745735.1 Hemiscyllium ocellatum | reverse complement strand
TTAATTGAAGGAGACAGCGTGCTGATGGAGGGTTGTGTGTGTTTTTCTGCATAACTGTTTAATGGCAGGAGACAGGCTAGTGGTGGAAGGTTGTGTGCTTGTGTTTCTGTCAATAACTGTTTAATAACAAGAGACAGATTGTTGCAGGTTGGTGTGTATGTGTTTCTGTGTATCCTTGCTTAATGACTTGAGACAGGGTGGCGATGGATGGTTGTGTGCATGTGTGTTTTATTTATATATCAGTTGAATTGCAGGAGACAGCGTGTTGTTAGAGGGTTGTGTGTGTTATTGCTATGTATTTCTGTTTAATGGCAGGAGACAGAGTGGTAGAGGAGTTGTGTGTGTGTGTTTCGGTTATATCTGATCAATAGCAGGAAACAACTTGTTGTGTAGGGTTTTGTTTGTGTGTGTGTTTCTGTGTACACCGGTTTACTGACAGGAGACTACGTGGTGGTGCAGGGTGGTTTGTCTGTGCTTCTGTGTATATCTGTTGTGGTTCTGTTCACCGAGCTGGGAATGTACGTTGCAGACGTTCGTCCCCTCTCTAGGTTACATCCTCAATGCTTGGGAACCTCCTGTGAAGCCCTTCTGTGATGTTTCCTCAAGCATTTTAGTTTTGTCTCTGCCGCTTCCAGTTGTCAGTTCCAGCTGTCCGCTGCAGTGGCGGTATATTGGGTCCAAGTCGATGTGTTTGTTGATAGAATCTGTGGATGAGTGCCATGCCTTTAGGATTTCCCTGGCTGTTTTCTGTTTGGCTTGTCCTATAATAGTAGTGTTGTCCCAGTCGAACTCATGTTGCTTGTCATCTGCATGTGTGGCTACTAAGGATAGCTGGTCGTGTCGTTTCGTGGCTAGTTGGTGTTCATGGATACGGATCGTTAGCTGTCTCCCTGTTTGTCCTATGTAGTGTTTTGTGCAGTCCTTGCATGGACTCCATCAAGTCACATTTCAAAAATCATTTTATCCACGTGCTCAGACATATAATGAAACATCTCTGTGGGATGTGAACCTTTAGGCTCAGAGGTCAGGGCACTACCACCGCTCAACAATAGCCCCTAAAGCTGCAACATGATTCTCCTGTGTGTTTGTTCATCAGCTTTCTTTGAACATACTGTGACACACCCCCACAACAGAATCGAGATCATCTGTTCCAGAGAAAGTGACACTACCACAAGTTCATGGAAGGGAATCGAGAGCTCTGCCCCATGGACAGGGGGTGCTATCCACCACAAGACTTAAACCATGCCCAGAATTTTAAGTGTCAGTTTTCAGCTCTATATGGATTTATTACATTCTGATTAACATTACTGAAAACACAGGCAACAGTTCTCATTGTTAAACAAATAAAAGGTATTAGCCTCAACTATAGGATGATGAGTGCACGTGCTCTGCCAAGCAACTTCTTTAATTGCTTGGCTATGATTTCCAGCTTAAATGGCTATTATCGTAATCTGCAATATTAGGGCAAGAAATCTTGCAATGTGAGGGATCTCGAATAGATATCAATACTGAACACCAGAGATGAGGAAAGAGCACAATTTCTGGCCAAAAACACTGGTCACTATTTCCAACCTCTGACATGTGGCTTCCCTCTTCCTGAAATTATTAGTGATACAAGGCATCGGTTTACTTTCCAGCCTCTCCTTACCCTCTCCTCCCTCTGCTTGCACAAAGCAAATCAAGCTCTTGGTCTTTGGGAAACGCAAGGCCTGTGTTTGTAGGCTTCCTGGAGAGGGGAGGGTCTTTTAAACCTGAAGCAGGAGGGTGAGGGGGCAGTAATATCACTCACTGGGCTGAGGTGTGGCAGTTCGAGTTTTAACTTGGATAAATGCGAGGTATTGCATTTTGGTAAAATAAAAAGCAGGGGCTTATACAATTAATAGTAGTGCGTTGGTAGTGTTGTAGAAAAGAGGGACCCACAGGTGCCGATCGAATTCACAGAAGTTTGTGGCACTTATAGACAAGCTGTTTAAGGCTACTTCATTGCTCAGACTTTTGGGGTTAGAAATTGAGAAGTCATGCTGAGATTGTGCAGGACATTGATGAAGCCTCTTCTGCAGTACTGTGTGAAGTTCTGTTATTGGAAGGAGATTATTAAGCTGAAGGGGGTTCAGATGAGATATACCAGGATGTCGCCAGGAACACCTCATCTCTTCCTCGGGATCCGACAACACACTGCATGAACATTGAACTCAATAATTTGCAAATCTCCCTCGACGACCCAGATCCCAAATCCAACCCTGCGACTCAGATCCGCCCTCTCGTGGGAACCTACCTATCCATCTTCCTTCCCACCGATCCACTCCAACTCCCACCTGACCTATCACTATCTCCTCTAGCTTCGCCCACCTATCACCAACCTTTCCCCAGCCTCACCCCAAACCCATTTATCTCTCAGCCCCTTTGCCCCTTCGCAGTTCTGAAGAAGTGCCCTGCCTGAAACGTTACTCTCTTGCTCCTCGGATGCTGCCTGACCTTCTGTGCCTTCTCCACTATCATGCTTTATCTACACTGAATTCTCCAACATCTGGAGTCCCCATTGTCTCTTAGGTACAATTCTCTGTTAACATATCAATGCCGTCTGTCTGTTATAACCCCACGCTGTCTTAGGTACATATTGTCTCCAGATCATGGCCTATAAAAGTTCTCTCAATCTCTTACTGATATTGTCATGCCTCAGCAGTAGTTACAGGGTCTATGTTTCCATTTATAAGCAGAGAAGCATGTTGGTGTTCCTATAAACCTCTGGCATTACTTTCATATCCAATGCAGACTGAATGGTTACACACAATTATCTACCATACTCAACATTCGTTCCTCAGTCAGCCTCGCATATCCAATCCAGACTGTGTAAATGTTAATCATTATTTTGAATTTTAATAAAACAATATTGAATTGAAAGGCGTTGGCTGCAGCTATTTGTTCAGTGACTGTGATTAATGTCAGTCTCCGTGGATCCTAAATGTGTCACTGGAGGGCTTGCCTCTTTTATTAATTAAGGATTCAGTTCAATGTGTTATCCCATAGTATGAGTGGGAACATCGCCGACAGTACTAACAGGGATCAGCAGCTCCAGAGAGACAGGGAGGAGATATCAGAATCTGAGAACATTAGACTGGAATGATCCAACAATGGACAGGAGTTTTCCACTAGTCTTTACTGGCTTTCCAACCTTGGGTATCATTAGTATGGAGGATCTATGATGTACTGATTGTTATTCAAGCTGGTTACTATCCCATCCTCGCTATAGTTGGTGTGCCTGGTAAGTCATTCTAACTGTCTATTAAAGCAGGTTAAACTGAATTGTTGTTCATGTTATAAAATTAGGAAAGGTGGAAGTCATTGTTTTCAGCTCTAAAAAATCCATTCCTTAGAAATTATAAGGAGCAAATTACTATTTCAAATGACTCACAATATGCGAGGAGAAACTCTAAAACTTCATAATCCTTCTCGCCCTGCACAGATCGATATCTCCATATCCTCCCCATTCGCTAATTCTGTCCAATATCACCATCATGATATCCCCATCTCCTCCTCAGCCACAGTGCACCTTCTGAGTAGACCATCATTTGAGCCTCTGTTAAATCCGGAATCACCTGTTTCAAGCCCCTTCTAACCACATGTCCATCACAAAATAATTGCACTTGAAATGTTTAACTTGTTCTCTGCACAGAAACTGTCTGACGGGAAGATAATTCATGGTGCTCAAGTCATTGAATCATGATCTAGAGCCACAGAATAATAATCTGTTAATATGAAGGAAATTGGTGGCATTGAAGTGAAACCATCATCATTAAGTATAAAAAGCCCATCTGCTTGCTTCATGTCCTTTAGTGAAGGCAATGGGTCATCCTTCCCTGATCAGGTCTCTGTGCGACTGTAAACCCACAGCAATGTGTTTTACTCTTTACTGTCCTGTGGAACAGCTGAACCAGCGACTCAGTTCAAGATAGGCATAACATGTTGGCCTGACCTGACTATGAAGGGAAGAATAGTTTCCCATATTCCTACAGCTCATTTCCATTCAGGTGGGTGACTATTCGTTATTTCAAGTGCATTTTCTTTTAGCCTTTTCCTGAGTGTGATGTTCATCTCCATAGCACCTCTGGTGTTGGCTGTGTTGATGCTCACATATAGATGTAGGGAGCTTTTAAATTCCATGTCAGTCGCAGTGTAGCGAGAAGGGAAGGTTTTTTTACGCCACAGGAAAGAAACGGAGATGTCTCAGTGAGGAAAGGAATTATTGTGATCAAACCTGAGAGTGTTGTTGAGGCAGTCTTGGGAAATTGTGGACAGATTTTCTTTCCTTTTAAGAAATAATCGTCCTGCCACAGAGAGAGTGCAAAGGTTTTTCACCAGACTAATCCCTGGGATGGTGGTAAAATGAGGGCTGAATGAAGATTAATATTTAGCGCTGTGAGAGAATGAAAGACGATTGCATTGAAACTTAAGGGGAATGGACGTCTCTCATGATATTTAAACAGATATTGATACGGTGATAAAATCCATGGCTTGTTTTTACTCGGGTTACAAGAGCCTCTGAGGACGTTCCCCTCACCCCACCCCCACTCCCTATATCGATAGAGAGAGAGAGAGAGAGAGAGAGAGAGAGGGTCAGACTTTGAATATAGTGCATTTGGTGTGTGATCCTACATTAAACATCACGTTATCCAAAATCCTGACAGCAGCCACAATGCCTTCATTCCAAAACAGTTAACTATTCCCATCATCTTCTTACCTCCATGGAGAACATGGGTCTGTCTACTCAGGGATGGAAGATGCCTCTTGAGACTTGATACAAAACATCTGGCTTCCCTCCTCACTGCCAGCAAACCACGTTAAAGTAGCAGACGTTCCACCAGCAATGGACCCACGAGGAACCTCGTCAGCCATCCATGAGTGCAGTCCCTGCTCCATTGGTTTGTTGTATTGGAGCATCAGTGACACCCTCCTGTTCATGTATAACAATCTCGTGGGCTGAATGGCCTCCTCCAGGTCCCATGAAACAGGTTCAAGGGTCTGATTGGGACCCTACCTGATCCTGTTTAACAGTTCGATGTACTGACCAGACCCCTTCTCTTCCTGTGGAACAAGCAGGAGTATTGAATGGGCTGTCCCTCTCCTTGTTCAATAGTTTTGATGGGCTGAATGGCTTCCACATTTCTGTATGTAACCAGCTTGAGATGTTGAATGAGCTCCTCTTTTAACTGTGTCTGACGGCACTGTTACATGAATGTTACCGACACTTTAACAGCACAGGCCTGAATGCTGTCCGGCATCAGGAGCTGATGGGAGACAAAATGTTCTGAACATTGTGTAACCCTCAGTGTATCCCCACCTCCGGTCTTATGATGAGGAAAGACTTTGATAAAGCAGCTGAAGATGTTTGTGCTGAGGAAGCTACCCTGAGGATCTCCTGAAGAGATGTCCCGGGACTGAGAGGATTTTCGGCCCCAACACAGGCATCTTCCTTTGTGCTCTGAAAGGCCCCAGCCAGTGGAGAGGGGACACCTGATTCCCATTAAGCTCAAATAATATGGCGCTTCCAATGACATTCGCAGTGAAATACTGCCTTTATATCAAAGCTATTCACTCTTTGCCGAGCCCTATGTTCCCCTTTTGTTCACATCAATAGGTGACGGTGTCTGTGTGGGAATGTTTTCCTCTCACAGAGGGTAGTGAATGTCAGAAATTATCTTGTCTCGACAGCTCGGGGAGCTACATCACTGAAAGTATTTAAAAAGGAGGTGGATGGATTTTTGACCTGTCAGAGAGCTGAGGGGGTGTGAAGAATTGAACATTAAATATGAGTTATACGAACAGTAGATCGGCCATGATCGTATACAATGTTTTGATTATCCGAACTACCTGATCCTGTTCCTTATGTTCTCATATTCTGTAATTACAGAGTTAATGTTCATATTTTTCCTGCATGTTCTGTTATTAAATGTTCCAATTAGAGAGAGCAAAGTACTTTATGAGTCACCACTTCATGAGGTCTGGGGGCTGAATTCACAGTGAAATCTGGTCTATACCGTGACCAACAAATGAAGCCCAAGTTGCAGAGAGGAGACACTCTGTAAAGCGACCAGAGTTGTCTTTCGAACCCAGGCGGGATTTGAAGTAACATTTTCCAACCCACACCAAACTATGTGTAACAGCCTGGAGGGAATGAATGAGATCCTGTGTTACTGTGGACCAGGTATTTGGAGCAAGATGCCCCATCAGCACCAGTGCAGGAGATGTGAGGGCTGAATTGAACATAGGAACATAGGACTGAAGAGCAGGATTGGGTCATTAGACACGTTGTCACTTCTTCACAAGGCACTAAGATCGTAGCTGCTCTGATTGTGGTTTCAGCAGCACTTTTCTGTCTGCATACAATTTCCGACATGCACTTGTCTGTCAAATGCTTGAATACAGCACAACTTTGAACAAAATGCAATCATCCAGGCACCACAAACGTTTGGAAAGGGAATTCCCACTTGAACAGTCCAATAAGTATTTTTCATTTGTATTCCGACAAATGCTGGAGGGTCACTGTGTCCTTTTCCAGTCCCATTCCTCCACTGGCTACAACAAATTTTAAATGTAGCCAGTTTAGTGTTATGACCAATTGTATAGGACACAGACTGGGTCATTTTTGAGAAAAATGTGAGATGCAGGAAGTTGAACTCACAACAAATGGTAAAGAAAGAGTGTCCAAATGTTCTTTGCCTTTGAAATTATTCTGCTCACACAAGCGCTGGTAGTGGGATTTATTTGTGGAACAGTTGAATTGGCTGAACTCACCTTGCTTCCAGCAAGGAGAGATTCAATGAGCCCTCAGTTGGAATCTTCACAAGTGGTGAAGATTTTATTGTCTCACATTTTGATATCGGTGACAAAGTAAGAGAGAGGGTCAATCAGCTGCTGCTTCTCAGGCAGGGAAAATATTTCTCCCTCTCTGTGTTGAACCATACAATAATATCAACTGAACATCAACTGGGCCATGTGTGCTCTCCTGGAGCATTCTCCGGAACGGATGATAGGACGATATGAAAGTGCATCATGGTTGTTGTTGTACACAGTGTCTTTCATTACAAAACAAAAGTTCCTGCTTTATCATCTGATGACATGTTTATATTGCATCTGTATAATTTGTAATATCGGTCGATGTCTATATAATACGTGTGTTGATATCAATACATCATATTCTTAAATTTCTTCTTTAACATTAAACGCCTTAACAAGAGGAAACACGCATCCAGCTGAAACACCTTTCAGAAAGTCATGTATTGTCCAAGAAGATTCTCACCTCAGATCAAAACTGATAATACCCCATAACAAAAGGCCTTCCTTCCAGGAATGTGTGAAGGGAAACATCTATGAAAATCTTCTGAAAGAATCATATCTTTTTTTAAGTTTAGGCGATCAAAACTGCACACAGTGTATCCGATGTGGTCTCAGCAATGCCCTGTTCCGTTGCAGTGAAACATTCCTCATTAAACGTGATAACCTTTGCCAGAAACAGCATCATTCCACTTATCTTCCAATCACTTGCTGCATCTGCAGACTGACTTCATATGATTCATGTCTCAGGAACATGAAACTGCCTGTATCACAAAGTTCTGCACTCTCTCCATTTAAATTGTTCGCCATTGTTTTATCCTTCCTTCCACTGCAGACAACTCATCTTATGTTCTTTCTGCTGAAGGTTTGCTCACTAACCTTCCTTGTCTGTATCACATAGCAGACTCAATACCTCCATTTGATGACATATTGAACGATCATCTTGGTGATGCGTTAATTGAGCTTCGCGCCATTCACTTCCTTCCTCCAGATCTTTGATACAGATTATTTGGCATTGATGATTCCACAGTGATCTCTAGAGCACTACACTAGTTACAGCTTTGCAACCTGAAAATAAACATTTACCTCTACTCTCTATTTCCTGTTAACGATAGCTTCCTGTTCCTGTGCAGGGCAGGTTCGGGCGGGTTGAATGGTCTCCTCCTGGGCTGTGTAATGTACTCACCGAATGAATTACTTCATTCTTTATTCCGTGTAACTCCTTCGATGGGCAGAATGGTCTTCTCCCGTCTCATTGTAACGATCCTGCCTGATTGAAAGGGGTGGTCCCCGACCTTGTAAACATCAAGGGGTGGATAGAGGGAACAACACATGGGATAGGTGCAGCAGTATATCTCCGTAACAGCCTCGAGGGTGACTGAGTGAACAACACATGGGGTAGAGACAGCAATATATCTCTGTGATAGCCTGGAGGGGTGGATAGAGGGAACAACAAGGGGTAGGGGCAGCAGTATATCTCTGTAACAGCCTTGAGGGTTGATTGATGGGAACACCCATGTAGGGGGGGGTAGGACAGCAGTGCATCTCTGTAACAGGACCAAGGGTGGATTGAGGGAACACCACATGGTGTAGGGGCAGCAGTACATCTCTGTAACAGACCCAAGGGTGGATTGAGGAACAACACATGGGGTAGGGGCAGCAGTTGGCCTTTTGGCTGCACCATTCAGAACGCTCATGGCTGATCCGATTGTGTCTGAATATCTGTCTCCTGTCTGTTCCCAATAAACATTGGCTCTTGTGAAGCACAAGATCAGTCAAGCTCAACGTGGATATCTTCATAACTGAGTTTTCACTGCTCCCGAGGATGAGGGACAACAGGTAGCACAACAGTAAAGTGAAAGGGCGTCCTTATTTCATTGTGGGACCGTTATTTTAAACTGTGTTAACCTAACATCAAATACGACTTCTTTTCCGACATAAGGACAGAATAATTAGGAATTAAACATAAAGCATATCGGACTTCAAACTTGTCCTTATTCCCACTGACCCTTTCCAATCAAATATGTATCAAACCTAGCCTCTGCTGCTGTCTCAGAAGGAGAATACCTGATAGCATAACACACAAGAACTTTAAAGAAGTTTGTGTCTATGTCTGTCTGTCTGTATATCAGCCTGGTGTTTCTTAAACTGTGTTTTGTGTCTATTCGTACGTGACTGTATATGTATGTGTGTTTTTTACTGTGTGTATGCCTATCTCCTTGTATGTGTGTGTGTCTTCGTATATTGGGGTGTTTGCCAATACTTCTGTGTATTTCTGTGTCTGCGTCTCTGTGCAGTGAGGTATCTGTGTCCTTTTTTGGATGTGAAAGGACTGTCGTTGGAACTGCCAGTGGGTTTAAAGTAAGAATTGTCTTTCACTGAACATTGCTCCTTAATCGGTCGGTGGGACATGGATGTTTCAGAATCTCCACACGAGGCATTCCAGTCCTTTCCAGCTCATACCAGGGTCCTCCCCACATGGCAGGGGGAAGGGTGAGGGAATAGATTTCGGGCACTCCACCACCCGACTTTGCCTTTCTGTCCTATTCCAGGCTCTTCCTCCTGGAATGGGAGAAAGGGAGGTTGGGAGGGTGAGTGGGAATGGTGACCCTGCTGTTCGTGCTGGTGTAGTTGGGGGAATTGTGAGGTGCCAGGAATGAGTCAGTCGACAGTTTTGAATCCATATAATATTATTAGTGTGTGTGTGGAGGGGGGGGTATTGTGTAGGTGGCAGAGAAAGTGAGAAGAAAGTTCCTGAATTCAATAGTGAGAGTGGTAGTGCCTGAGCCTTATCTGGAGATAGAGCGTGAACCTTGTTCGGGGGTAGGTGCTATAACAGATATACAGTGAGTGAAAGTGAGCAGAGTATACAGTAACTGTTATCCTGACAGAGCGTGGGAAGGAAATCGACGCTTATCCTGTATTGCAGGACATTTCTTCAGATCATCTCAGCGTCGAGGTGAGGCTCCCCGAATGTCTTGTCCAAATCTGTCACTAATAACGGCACAGACCTTTCCCTCAGCTTCCACAGAATCAATTTAGGTAGATCTTACAGATAGCAAGGAAGCAAATATTGATGTGTTATATATCAAAACCAAACGCTAGCAGAAAATCTCAGCATCATATGCTCAGAAATTAGATAGGCAAGTATTGTGGATACTGCAATCTTATTGGATGGTCTCAAGTTGCGTCTAAACTGCGTTAACTAAGTGACTGCTCATGTTGTGAAAAATAAATTCTGTAAGTGTATATGAGATAGGTTCAAGTATATGTTGTGAAACAAACTAGAGAGCAGGTTATTTTGGATTTGGTATTGTGTGGTCAGAATGACGAATTAATTGCCTTGTACTGAAGCAGCTTTTAAGGAATAATAACATTAATAAGGTGCATTTTACAAGGCGTCTGCGTACAATAGAGAATGCTTGAACTTTCGAGTTTAACATCATGGAAGACGAGAGGCTAAAGGTCAAGATAGTTCCAGTGAATTGGGAAAGTACAATATAACATTCAGTGGGAGACAAGCAACGGTTGTTAGAGTCATAGAGTCCAGCAGCACGGAGACAGGCCATTCAGCCCAAACTGTCCATTCTGACAAAAATGTCCATCCACGCTATCCCATTTCCCTGTCATTGCCCGTATCCTTCTAATCCTTTCCTATCCGTGTATTTGTCCAAATGCTTTTTAAAGGTTGTTAATGTATCCGCCTCAATCACTTCCCTGGCAGCTCATTCCATATGCGTACCAGCCTCTGTGTGTAAAAAGATTGTTCCTCAGGTTCCCTTTTATTTTTTCTCCTCTGACCTTAAACTGATGCCCTCTACTTTGTGATTGCCCAACCCTGGGAATAAAAAAAACTCGGCACATTCACTCTATCCATGCCTGTCATGATCTTACAGACTTCAATATGATCCTCCCTCAGTCTCACACACACATAAGTAAAAAGTCCTAGTTTGTCCAACCTCTCCACAGTCCATTGAGTCCTTGGCAATATCCTTATAATTTTTCAGCATTCTTTCCAGTTTAATAACATCCTTCCTATAGCACAGTGAACAAGACTGAACATAACGCTACAAATATGGCCTCAACATTTTTGTAACTGCAGCACAATTAATTTTGATACTCAGTGAAATACACTGATGAAGGTCAATGTGCCAAAAGCTTTCTTCACTGCACTGTATACCACTGAATAAACTTTCAGTGGACCATCCACCTGAATCCCAAGGTCCCTCTGTTCCACTACACTCCTTAGGACCAACCATTCGCCATGAAAGTCCAACCTTGATTTGACTTTCTAAAATGCAAGAACTTGCAGTGATCAATATTAAAATATGTTTGCAAATTCTCAGGCGACTTCCCCAGCTGATCAAAGTACTGTTGTAATTTCTGAAATTTTTGATAAACTTCCTCACTCTCCATGATGCCGCCTGTTTTTGTGTCGTCTTCAAACTTATAAATCATGTCTGTACATTCTCTTATGAATCACAGATTTATGTAATATGCAGTGGAATAAGCACCAACATCTGAGGCATTTCACTAGTCACAGGCCTCCAGTCTGACCAGCATTCTTCCATATTACCTCTCTGCCTCCTACCATCAAGCCAATTTGTACCCATTTTCCAGCTTCCCCTCAATTTCAACCTTCCAGAGCAGCGTAACATGTGGAACCTTACTGAAGGCCTTACTGGAATCCATATAGACTACGCACGTATACTACCCTTGCCTTCTCAACGTTGCTGTTCACTTCATCAAAGAACTCTAGCACATTTACAAGTCATGATCTCCCATCACAAAGCCGTGATGAATTTGATGAAGGGCTTTTGCCGAAACATTGATTTTCCTGCTCCTCGGATGCTGCCTGACCTGCTGTGCTTTTCCAGAACCATTCTCATCTTACTCCGAACCACACCCTGTATTTCCAAATGCAGGTGTATCCAATCTCTGTGAATCCTCTCAAGTAACCTACCCACTAGATTTTAGATTTACTGGTCTTTAGTTCCCAGGTTTATCATTGTAGCCTTTCTTGAATATGGGCTCAGCATCTGCTACTCTCCAGTCGTCCAGGACCTCATCGTTGGCCAGCAATGATAGAAAAAGCCAAGCAGCACTCATACAATTTCTTCATTGTCCTTCTATCCTCCTGCAGTGTTCCTGAATGTATCTGGTCAAGACCAGGATTTTTAGAAATATTGCAAGTCTGAAAAATACGTCTATTTATTTCAGGTACAAACACGAATGAGTGAGAAAGTGACTCAGTGATGTTTAAAATAACAAATTAGAAATATATTATTCATAGGAAGTGACTTCAGAAGAATTACAGATATTCTGGTAAGCTGAGACTTCTCAGAAATGAACGATCCAGGAAAGGAAGGTCATGAAACTGATAAGGAAATCAAAAGAGACATACCTGCTAACAAACAGGAACACAAAGACTGCATCAATCTGCGATCTATATTTCAAAGGAACAAAATAAAAGCAAGGTCAAATGTGGAAATTTGTAATCGGGAGAGGAGGGTTCATTGTGGAGAACAGGGAAATGGTCATGAAAAGAACCAGTTACTTTACATCTGTCTTCATGGAGGAAGATCCAGAAAATCCCCCAGTAATACCAAGTAATCATATCGGACTCTTGCAGCTAAAGACATAGAGTCAATTCATATCAGTAACAAGGTAGTACTTGAACATGGAGCTGGATTGAGCATTGCTAAGTCTGACGAAACAGATGTACGTCCTATCAAAATGTCAGAAATAAATCACCAATAGTAGTGTTAATTGCACTGTCGATGACTTTGTTTTATTTTCCTGTACATTCTGCAGAGACTGGAAACTATTGTGGATAAACGTGATCCAAGCACTATCGATGAATGGAAGGGATCCAAACAGTTACAAAGAGTAAACAGACATAGTGTGAAGAACTGCAGACCAATTAACTTGACATCTATAGGGAAACTGTTAGAATCTATTGCTCAGGATGACTTTTTTGATACCTGGAAATTAACAACAACAATGAAGAGAATCAGCATGCATTTCTGATAGAGAAATCATACTTGATAAACTTTGAATTGTTTGAAGTTGTTTCTTACAGCATCGATAATGGGGAATCAGTAGAAGTGGCATATACTGGATTTTCGGAAGGGTTTCTATACGAAGTCAGTGAGTTCGTAAATGCAATGAATGTGAAGGGAATTTGGAGGATTACATGTAAGGGAAAGTTAAAGTGTGGTTCGCCTTCATTTAAGAGAGTCAGAACATTGATGTAAAGACATGTTGAAGCAGTTTCACAGTGTGTTGGTGGGACTGTACCTGGAGTATTGTGCACAGTTTTGGTGACCGAATCTCAGAAAGAATATACTGACCACAGAGGATGTGCAATGGAAATTCTCCAGATTAATCCCTCAGATGGTGAGATTGCCTGCAGAGGAAACTCGGCCTGTGTTCTCTCGAGCTTCAAAGAAAGAGAGGTGGGTCTCAGTGAAATTTAAAAATTCACAAAACATATGACAACTTGGAAATTAACAGAACACTCCCTCGCTGCCTATTCCACATTGAAGGCAAATAATGGCAGGATCTGGGACAGGCCAGTTAAGGCTGCAATAAGGTGGAAATTCATCACTTGAGAAGACTGACTAACACAGGGGCATGGAAACCTACTGGACAGGCAAGATTAGGGAGAATGTTCTGATATTCTCCAAGTGTATCCAGTAGAACAGAATAATCAAGGAACAGGTAGGCTCATTAGTGACTTGCCAAGTTGCATCCAAATCAACTTTAGTGGTAGGAGACAGAGGGTGGTGGAAGAAGGCTGTTTGTGTGATTGGAGGCTCGTGTCTAATGGTGTGCCACAGGGATCAGTGCTGTGTCTCTGATTTGGAGGTGTTGGTGTTGGACTGAGGTGGTCAAAGCTGAAAAATTGCATAACACCAGGATATAGTCCAAAAGTTTACTCGGCAGCACTAGCTTTTGAAGCACTTCATCAAAGCGCACAACGACCTGGTGAATAAGCAGCGCTTCGAAAGCTCGTTATGGGAGCCACATTACAGGAAGGATGTGATTGTACTGGAGGGGGTGCAGAGGAGATTCACCAAAATGTTCCCTGGGATGGCGTATATCAGCTATGGAGAGAGGCTGGATAAGCTCGGGTTGTCTACTTTGGAGCGGAGAAGGCTGAGGGGTCTGTGAATCAGAAGAATAAGATTACGAGGGACATGGACAGTGTGGATAGACAGCAGCTGTTCCTTTTAGTCAAATGGCCCCACTTTTAAAGTGAAGGATTTAAGGTTTAGTGAGGATTTGAGGATGTTTTTCACCCAGAGTGTGTTGGGGTCCGGAATGCACTTATTGAGAGGGAAGTTGTCATGGTACCCTCAAAACCTTTAGAAAATACATGGTTGTGCATTTGAAATGCCATAAGATTCACAGCTACGGGTCTTGTGTCTGAAAGTGGGCCTAATGTAGACCGTGCTGTACTTCTGATGGAACAGAGACTGTGCTTCTGTTATTGTATGGATGTGGGAGGTCAGTCGTTGAGTGGCTTAAGATGGGAATTGATGGGTTTCTGAAGAATATCTTAACAAAGTTTATCAGACAGAACTTGTAATATTTTCTGAAAATATGTCAATGGCAAAAAAGAGAAAAAATGTGCAGCTTTCCTACAGTCTGATACCAGATAATTGAGGACAGGGAAATAGCAGAACTATGGAATAAATACTTCAGATATGCCTTCACAGAAAGAAAATAATAAAGAAAACTTCCTAGAAATGCTAGAGAACTTTAGTCTGGTCAGAAAAAGGGAATAGCAACTGAATTAGCAATTGAACAGTTTTAGAGAAAATATTGGACTGAAATTAATGGCATAGACAAAGTCAACAGAGATTTATGAAATGGGGTATATTTGCGAAAGTGGCTTTTAGCAAAATTATGGAGAAGTTGTCAATGCAATACGATTGGAATCTCAAAAAGATTTTGATAAAGCCCCTAGCCTTTTGTGCAAATTCGAATTCTGTGGGACTGGGGCTAATATATGGTCATTATTTTAGAATGGGAGAGCTGCATAAAACAGTGAGTAAGAATAAAACCATGTTTTTTGTTAATGGAAGGCTTAGAGAATATAACAAGAATCGAGATTTGACATCCAGATATTCTCAATACACAATTTGATTGAGGGGCTCAAATGCAATATTCCCAAGTCTGCTAACAGTACTAAACGAAGTCAGCTTGCGAGTGGATGAGGAGGATGCAAAAATGATCCAAGGTGATTGAGACAAGAGGAGAGACTGGGCAAATAAGTGGTCGAAGGAGAGCAATGGGAGAGAAATGAGATGTTGTGCACTTTGATGGGAACAATAGAATGGCAGCCTTCATTTGCAAAGGAAGTGGTTGAAAAATGTTGATTGATAAAGGTACTTTAGCTGCATTTTTGTTTTATTTCTGTGCAGCCCTCCGAGTCCATGTCAGGCAGTGAGCTCTGAAGCCAGAAATAATACTTGGAATGGTATTGGCAGGCTGACCAGTGTATATAGACCCAGCAAGGGGGGAGCTGTAACATTGAAATCGATCTGTATCTCCCTGTACACCAGTCAGTGAAAGTAATATTGCAGGAGTAGAAAGCGGGTAGGCGATAAATGGTGTATTCACCTTCATTTCAGGGGATTTGAATGGGGCAGTAAGGTCATGCATTATTGTTCAGTTCCCAGTGGATGGCACGCCATGCTGGACACTTTGTTTGAGCTTCTTTGACCTATTTCTTTGGAAATTTTCCAAAATAGAAAATGCTGAAGGAAACTAATGAAAATGTTGCAGCATCTTCTGGAGTGAATGCAGAGTTAAACTTTCAGGTCCAGTGACACACTTACAAAGCGCCCAGTTTCTCAAGAATTTTTTTGTTATTTTTATTTACAGTATCCATAATTATTTGTTTAGTTAGATAGATTTTGTTCTGGCCTATTCATTTGGAGAAAACTCAGCAGGTCTGTCAGCATCTGCAGAAGAGAAGAGAAAAGCAGTTAGATTTTAAGCCCAATGTGATACTTCTTCTTGACGCATAAGGCCCAAATGAAAGCAGGTGGGACGAACTTAATTTGGAAAACTCGTCCAGCATCTACATTTAGAAAAGCTTCATGCAGGGTCCGAGTGGTTTTATGAAAGGTAAATTATACTCAGACCTGTAAAATTACGCAAAGTATTTCTGGAGAGGGCTGAGAATGTAACAAGCGGATTTGATAAAGGGGATCTGGTAGACACCAGGCTTTCCAGAATTTTTCCACAAGGTATTACAAAATAAAAGTTCTTACACAAGACAGAAGCTCGTAGGATGATGGATAATGTATTAATATGGGATGATGATTGGTTAGCACATAGAAATCGGAGAGTCAGGATTAATGAATCTTCATGATATAGTTGTATCTGCTGGAGTACCACAGCTATGAGTCCGATGGCATCAGTTCTTTACAATCTATACTGATAGACAGAAGGAGGGAGTTGAGTGCAACATACATCCGAGTTTGTGGATGACGCTGAGAACCAAAAGGCAGGCTGTTATTTAATGGAGAGGACTTTCAGAAAAGGAGCAGTACAAAGGGATTGGATTCTTCCAGTGTATGAAACATAAAGTCAGCATGCTGATGCAGCAATAACTAGGTTGGTTCAAAAGATGGGTTCCTGGTGTGAAAGGATTGTGTTATTGAGAATCTCTAAAATGGTGAGGTGATTATTCATTGGGGTTTAAATGATTGAGGAGTGGTTCTGCTGAAAAATACAAGACACAGAGAGGGGTTGACGTGGTAGATGTTGAGAAGTTGTTACCATTCCTGGGTGGAGTCTCGAACTCGAGGACATAGATACCGAATATGGAACATCGATTTCAATCTGAGTTGCAAAGTGATGCTTTCTCTCAGAAGGTAGTGAATGTCGGGAATTCCCTGACCCAGAGAAGCGTGGAGGGATACAAGGAGTCAGCAAGAAAGTGGAGTCGAGCACTGGAGTAGATCAGCCATGTTCGTATTAAATGACAAGGCAAGCTTGAGGGGCCGAATAGCCTACTCTTGTTCCTACTTTTTAATTTCACATGTTATGCTTTTGCAAAGTAACTGGTTATTATCCCAGAAGTTGTGTTGTGTAATACTACATTCGGGTGAGCAGAGGATTTGTTTGAATTAACTCTGAGTGAAGTATGGGGGCTATATTCACAGTAAATCTGGGTCTGTAATACGACCCACATCTGTCGCAGACGTTGTGGAGAGGGGAAGCCTGGAAACAGGGATTGGGGGTGAGTGTCACTTCCTGACCCAGCCTCGGTTTTCCAAGTCCATTTCCAAAACTGCACCTAACCATCGGAGTGGCCTCAATCTGCCGCTGCTATAGCAGATCCAAAGGACCGAATGGAACAGGAGAACATAGGACTGAGGGACACGAGGGGGCCATTCGGCCCTTTGACACTACTCCACCAGTAAAGTATGCCATGACTCATCTCATTGTGGTCCCAGCTGCACTTTTCTCTCCATGCACCATTATCCCTGATTCACCTGTCTGCAGACAATCAGCCAAAGCCAGCCTCGATATAATACAAAGATTCAGCCATCCCAAACCTCTGGGAAAGAGGATTCCCACGTGAATGAATTCCCACTTTGTGAATTTCTTCTCACTCCAGTTGTGACTGAGGATGGAGGGTGTCACTCTTTCCTTTTCTAGTCCCACTCCTCACTGCTCACAACAAACTTTAAATGTAACCAGGTTGGTGATATGGCCGATGATAATGGTCTCAGACTGGGTTAGGTTCAGTAACAAGAACAAGTCAGGCAAATTTCTTTAGTCAGCCACAAGTTACCAACAGAACTAATGGAGGATCTGGGTTCAATTCCAACTCGGGACGACCCTCTATGTGGTGGTGGAACATTCCACTTATGCCTGTGCGGGTTTCCTCCCAGTGCTCCAGTTTCCTGCCACAGTCCAAAGATGTGCAGTTTAAAGTGGATTGCCCATAGTGCCCAGGGATGCGGAGGTTAGGTGGGTAAGCTATGGGAAATGCAGGGTTACATCGATAAGATTGGGGGGCACGTCCTGGTGGGATACTGTTTGCTGTTTGGTCAGTGTGGACTTAATGGACGGAATGTCCTGCCTCCACACTGTAGAGGTTCTATGACAATGACAATAAATTTGGACGATACAAACACCCAGTGGGTATATACCTGATCCACTCTCCTCAAGGACTCGTATGTTTTTTTTCTCTCATTTCAAGAGTAACCTTTTAAAGCCTTTATAATTCAGCCGTTCACCCCAGGAATACGTGAAATGAAATATCTCTGAATTGCTTCCAATGTAATCATATCTTTTCTCAAATAAGGAGACACAAAAAACTAATCTCACACTCAGATCATAATGTTTATAATTGTTTTCTCAAAGTGCTGTGCGTCTTTGGAACACTCTTCCCACGGAGCAATGGAGGCAGAGAGATTGAGTTTTTCTTTTGAGGCACAGACGGAAGGTTCATAAATAACAACAGAATCAAGGATTATCGAGGAATGGGCAGCAATGTGCAGTGTGGGGGGAAATGTAGACAGTGGTATCAAATAACACGGCTTCAGAACCTGCAGGAATATAATGCAAAATGAAATGATAATATCGATAAAATGTTATGGGGGAATATAAAATGGCGGCGATCCAGAAGGTCTGCTTTGCTGGGCTCTGCATCAACACACGGGCAAAGCGGTTCTCTAATACACCCCATCCCAGCCATTTACTTAAACTTCAACACTAAAAGAGTGATAGAATCCTTACTAATTTCGTTTTGTGAAGTGGAAATGACAAAACACGGGAAAGGATCGAGTAAGTCCCAACAAGCGGTGCACCCGTCAGAAGCATCGAGCATGCCTGAGGCTGTAGCTGCAACCCCTCTGCTCGTTCGATGGACCCAGTTACTCACCAGGTCTTCGTCACTGAGTTCACCAAGTTACGTGAAATGATTGAAGCCATGATTGATGAACAGTTCAGCATGGCTAGAGCCGCTCTCAGCCGTGCCCCAGAAACATGAGCAGCAACTTGACAGCCTTGGAAACAGAACAGACGATGCCAAGGGCCGAACTGCAGCGACAGAGACCGTGATCGATTCCTCTCGGGAGAGGATCCTCGCCCTTGAAAAACAGGTCTGCACCTTAACTGAACAAGATGACAACCTCGAGAACAGGAGTAGGATGAAGAATATTCACATCGTCGGTTTGCTGGAGGAGACAGAAGGTGATCAGCTGGTGAGTTTTTTCAAGAACTGGCTGCAGTGATTCCTTCACTTCGAACTGAGGAGGGACGGGTGAAGAGTGAGACAGTTCATCGGCTACGGCACGGAAGTCAGACTCAGACCAACGCCTTCATCCTGTCATTACGCGATTACATAGTTATGGGACAAACAAAGACTGGTGGAAGCTTTCAGAACCCGGGGAAGATCTGATGGGTTTAATTCACGAGAGCTCCAGGATTACGTTCTTTCAGGACATTTTAGCGGCGGTGATTCAGGAAAGAAAATTTTGATGAGATCAGGAGAAGAGTAGGGAACTCTGGATTCAGTATTCCTTACGGTATCCAGCGGTGCTCTGCATTGATTTCAATGGATCCACGAACTCGTGTGACTCTCCAGAGAAAGCGAAAACTTTATGGACATTTTAATGTAAGCTGGATATTTAGATAATCATGTTTCTCCTAAAGAGATTTTGTTGGATTTTTTCTGGTATTAACCAGTATTAAATTATAGCCGTGACTGGGTTGAGTACTCACTTTAACTTCTTCGTTAGTATTACTACTCTTTTTCTCTTTCTTTGCTTGTGTCTGGGTGCAGCTCAAGCTGGAGGGTGTTACAAAGGTAGTTGCAATAACTAAGTGCCAACCGAAGGGCAGTTCAAGCCCGATTTTTGTTGTTAATTGCCCAGGATTCCATATTGGTAGAGGGCACAAGATAAAGTTTTGAGATATGTAAGCGTCCCCAATTCCCAATCGTGTGTGCTTGGCATTTTGGATTTTATTTCATTCTTTGTTTTTTTTTTGTGTGTGTTTAGCTTTGGAAAGTTTTGAGAACTTTTTAGTTCTAGTATTTTAGGTGGTACAGTTTTTTAGGCTCAATGAGTCTTTTTTTTATTATTCATCAGGGATGCATAATTCGATGTGAAACTCTCGAGTTGAAATGTTGCTACAATGAGTTATGGATAATGATGTGCTTAAATGTTGTACCTGGAACATTAAGGGGAGCCATCTGCCAGTCAAGAGGAAAAATATACTTTCTAGTCTTCAAAAAGAGAGGGTGAATGTTGTCCAATTCAGGAGATGCACCTTGATGGCAAGGAACATTTGACGTTAAAGCAGGGCGGTTTGATCGGGGTTTTTTTTCTCGTCTTTTAATACAAGGAGTAGGGGAGAAGCCATCCTAGTGAAGAAGAATCTTCCATTTAAATTACTAGATTGCATTAGACACTCACGGGAGGATCATCATCCTCAAAGTCTTGAACTATGGAAGTAATACACTATTTCCAACCCCCCCCTGGCGCACAATCTTAAACTCCTGGTAGATGCATTTCCAAATTAAGTTATCTTGCATTGTGGTATGTACTTGTAGAAGGAGAATTCAACTGTCTTATGGACCCACGGTGGACAGAGTGTCCAAATGTCCCCAATACCCTCGTTATAATGTAAGCAATTAGTGGATTTGTGTGCAGAACTAGAGCTGGTAGATGTCTGGAGGCAGATATACCTCACAAGTAGGGATTTTATTTTTCTCCTTTAACCCGCAGAAGTGGCACACGAGGGTTGATCTCTTCCATCCATGCAACATTGTAGATTCGGTGGCATCCTACACAATTGGGAATATTATCCCAACATTCCTGCCCCAGAAGTAAGATAGAAGTGTAACATAAGGTTATGTTGTATGCAGATGAGGGTCTTATTATTTTGTCAAATCCTCACGTGATGTAATGCATTAATTCGCTTATCACCTTTTCGGGCTATAAGATTAATTTTACAAAGTTTGTGTCCATCCCTATGGGAGGTCTCAGGGAAATACCTGATGTTGAAGGTTTCCTTTTAAATGGTCACGGGGTGGTTTCCCTATTTTAGTATATTCATTACATCCGTCTTTGATCATTTATTTAGGTGAACTATGTCCATTTGTTTGACAAAATTAAACAAGACCTTCAAAGATGGGAGGCACTTCCAATATCCTGGCTAGGTCGGATAGCTGTTCTTCCAATGAATGTCCTTCCTATTTGCTATACCCCATGTGAATGCTTCCTTTGATGTTTCCCAGACAGATATTTAGGAGACTTAATGGCTGGTTTAGCTCTTTTATTTGGCATCATAAGCGACTCTTTATCAAGCTAACCAACTTGCAACTACCCCTCAGAGTGTGGGGAGTAGATCTCCCAGATTAAAATCGATCAATTAAGCTCTTTATTATCCTATGTTAGCGTCTGGGCCACTGAGGAATCGGTTCAATATGGTTAGATATTGAACCCTCTCAGAGAAGTGAACCCTTATTAGTCTGTTGTTCTTAGAAAAAAATGACAACATTTGTGGAGTATTCTCATAACTCAATAATTATCAATACTGTTAAAACATGAATGGCAATGCGTCAGATCAAGTGCAATATAGCCAAAACCATGTTTCTTACCCCTACAATTGGTAAACACGAGTTGTCAACCGGGGATAATGGATTCCATGTTTAAACTGTGGGAAGCTAGGGGTGTAACTTGCTTGAGTGATTTAGAATTAATAGAATCCCTACAGTTGTCGTAACAAGCCCTTGGGCCCAACAAGTCGACTTCGACCCCACCAGACCCATTCGCCTAGTATCCTATATTTACCCTGACTAATGCTACAACCTACATATCCCTGAACACTATGGGTGATGTATCAATAGCCAATTCATCTAACCTGCATATCTGTGGATCCTGGTGCTGTGAGGCCGCAGTGCTAAATACTGAGCCACCACGTGTTATTTTAGGGAGAAAGAATGACATCATTTGATCAAATAACTCGTAAGTATGGACTACCTACTGAAGATGTCTTCTGGTTTTTTCCGGATCAGAGATTTGATTTTTTAAAAATACAGCTTTAACAGACTCTTACAGATCCGATAGAGAGAAGTGGGTGCTTATTGCTTAGAATACACTCTCTGTCAGTACCCTTTATCATTAGTTGGAGTGTGTTCCTCAGACGAGACTGTGCAGCTTTGTGATGCCTGCGAGAGAGTGTTGGGGGTTCAGAACACCTCGGAGAGATGGGACAACATTGTGAAAATGCTCAAATGATTTTGATCTGTAATAGGACCCATTCCATGCAGTTGAAAATTCTTCATAGTTGTTGTGGTTCTGTTCGCCGAGCTGAAGTTTTTGCTGCAAAAGTTTCGTTCCCTGGCTAGGGAACATCATCAGTGCTATTGGAGCTCCTGTGAAGCGTGCTTTGGAAGTTTCTTCTCCGTTTTTTAGTGGTTTGGTTCTTGCCGCTTCCGGTGGTCAGTTTCAGCTGTAGTGGTTTGTATATGGGTCCAGGTCTATGTGTCTGTTAATGGAGTTTGTGGATGAATGCCATGCCTCTAGGAAATTCCCTGGCTGTTCTCTGTCTGGCTTGTCCTATGTGGTAGTGTTTTCCCAGTCAAATTCATGTTGCTGGTTGTCTGAGTGTATGGCTACTAGGGATTGCTGGTCGTGTCGTTTTGTGGCTAGCTGATGTTCATGGATGCGGATTGTTAGCTGTCTTCCTGTTTGTCCTATATAGTGTTTTGTGCAGTCTTGCATGGTATTTTGTAAACTACGTTAGTTTGCTCGTGGTGGCTATTGGATCCTTATTCTAGTGAGTTGTTGTTTGACGTGGAAGTTGGCTTGTGTGCTGTTATGAGTCCTAAGGGTCGCAGTAGTCTGGCTGTCAGTTCTGAGACGCCCCTGACGTATGTAGTGTGGCTAGTCCTTTTGGTTGTGGCATGTCCTCGTTCCGTGGTCTATCTCTTAGGCATCTGCTGATGAGTTGCGTGGGTATCCGTTTTTGGCGAATACCTTGTATAGATGTTCCTCTTCTCTTCGCAGTTTGGTGTACTGCAGTGTGTTGTGGCTCTTTTGAATAGTGTCTGATGCAGCTTCGTTTGTGTGTGTTGGGTTGGTTACTTTCATAGTTTAGGACTTCGTCTGTGTGTGTTGGTTTCCTGTGTACCTTGTGGTGATTCTCGTTGGGTGTTCTCTCTACTAACAAGTCTAGGAATGGAAGTTGGCTATCCTTTTCCTCTTCTCTCGTGAATCGTATTCCTGTGGGTGTGGCGTTGACGATTCGGTGTGTTTTTTCTATTTCTGTGTTTTGATGATTACAAAGGTGTCATCGACTATCTGATCCAGAGTTTGGGTTGGATTTGTGGTAGGCTGTATGTCTAACCTTTGCATAACTGCCTCTGCTATGAGTCCCGAGATTGGTGACCCCATGGGTGTTCCGTTGATTTGTTCGTATTTCTGATTGTTGAATGTAAAGTGTGTGGTGAGGCACAGGTCCAGTAGTTTAAGTATGCCGTCTTGTGATAGGTTCGGACTCCTGTGTTCTGTTATGTATGTCCAGTAGGTTGGCTTTGTTTCTCTGGCTAGGGTTTTGTCAATTGATGTGAACAGTGCCATCACGTCGAATGATACCATGGTTTCTTCTTTGTCTATGTGTGTATTCTGATGATGTCAAGAATTCCTGTGTTGATTGTATGGAGTGTTTGGATCCGCTGACTAGGTGTTTCAGTTTTTGTTGTAGTTCTTTGGCCAGTTTGTACGCTGGTTGTTCCTGGTAGTGATACTATGGTCTGAGTGGGATGTCTGGTTTGTGTACTTTGGGTAGTCCGTAGAATCTGGGGGTGTTGTTGCTTTCAGGTTTCATTCTTTGCTGGTCCGCACTTTGGTTATCTGTCCTTTTTTTGTAGATTCTTTAGTGTGTTGATTATTCTATTGGTGTGTTGTGGTGTGGTGGTCGGAATCCTTCATTTGGTAGGTGTTCGTGTCTGCAAGTAGTTGTTGTGCTTTATTGATGTAGTCTGATTTATCTAAGATGACTGTCATTTGCCTTTATCTGCCGGTAGTATGATTATGTTCTTGTCATTTTTCAGTGCTTTCAGTGCTTCCCTCTCCTTGGTGTTGAGGTTATGTGTATGTCGTTTTCTTTATCATCGTAGGTACGACCGTTTGTCTCACTGTTTGTTGTGTCTCTTCTGTCAGTCCATTGTTCAGAGTGTACATTCTAGTGCTGCTAGGAAGTCTGCTGTGTTGGCATCCCTGTAGTTGTATTTGAGTCCTTTGGCCAGTATAGTTCTTTCCATGTCTGTGAGCTGTCTGTGGGAGAGGTTTTTAACCCAGGTGTGTGTTGTAGTGTCCTCCTGTTTGTGGGTTAGTTTGTCCATTTTTTCTTTTGGTGCCGTTTTTTGCGAAGTGTTGTTGTCTGTCCTATAGTGATAGCCTGTTCTATGGTCAACAGAAACCAACACACACAGACTAATTCTTAAACTATGAAAGTAACCACCCCAACACACAAAACGAAGTGCTTCAGGACACTATTCAAAAGAGCCACAACACACTGCAGTACACCAGAACTGCGAAAAGAGGAAGAGGAACACCTATACAAGGTATTCGCCAAAAACGGATACCCAGCAACTTCATCACAGATGCCTAAGAGATAGACCACGGAACGAGGACATGCCACAACCAAAAAGGACTAGCCACACTACCATACGTCAGGGGCGTCTCAGAACTGACAGCCAGACTACTGCGACCCTTAGGACTCATAACAGCACACAAGCCAACTTCCACACTCAGACAACAACTCACTAGAAAGGACCCAATAGCCAGCACGAGCAAAACTAACGTAGTTTACAAAATACCATGCAAGGACTGCACAAAACACTATATAGGAACAACAGGAAGACAGCTAACAATCCGCATCCATGAACATCAGCTAGCCACAAACGACACGACCAGTATCCTAGTAGCCATACACTCAGACAACCAGCAACATGAATTTGACTGGGAACACTACCATCATAGACAAGCCAGACAGAGAACAGCCAGGGAATTCCTAGAGGCATGGCATTCATCCCACAAACTCCATTAACTGACACATAGACCTGGACCCCATATACAAACCACTACAGCTGAAACTGACACCCGGAAGCGGCAAGAACATTCATCAACAGACACATCGACCTGACCCCACATACAAACACTACAGCTGAAACTGACACCCGGAAGCGGCCAAGAACAAACACTATAAATTACCGGAAGAAACATCAAAGCAGCGCTTCACAGGAGGTCCAATAGCACTGATGATGTTCCCTAGCCAGGGAACGAAACGTTTGCAGCAAAAACCTCCAGCTCGGCGAACAGAACCACAACAACGGACACCCGAGCTACAAATCTTCAACCAGACTTTAAATTCTTCATAGTGTCTATCTGACCCAGATTGTCTCTCAAATGCAAAGTGGGATTATCGTCAGCATGTCGTAAATGCTGAAGGACTACAGACTCTCTTACTCATTGTTGTTGTCGTGCTGCAGGCTTCATATATATTGGAGCACTGTGGTAGCTTGATAGAGTAGATATTGGGACTGAATTGGAGATGAACCCGGTTTTTCTTTTCCTGGACCTGGCTCAGAGTCCTTACACAGATGCATATGAGGAAAAATTACATCCTACTTTCTGTGCTAGGAAATACGTGGAAACTTATCAAAGGTTTTCTGAAATCCATATAGACCATCCACCACCTGCCCTCGTCAACCTTCCTGGTCACTTCCTCAAAAAACTCGAACAAAATGTGTAAGGCATGATCTGCCACGCACAAAGCTATGCTGACTGCTCCAAGTCAAACTCTGTCTTTCCAAATGCATGCATACCTTATCACTCAGAACCTTCTCAAGTGGTTTACTGAAAACAGATGTGAAGCTTACTGGTGCATACATCCCAGGTTTTTCTTTGCAGCCCTTCTTGAATAAGGGCACAACATTTGCTATTGCCCACTCTTCCGGGACCTGGCCCCTGAACTGTCTTCTCTCACCCTTGCAGTGCTCTTGGATATATCTGTTCAGGACCAAGAGATTTATCTGAATTTATGCATTCCAATATGTCCAACAGCACCCTCTACTATGATATTAACGGTACAAGATATGGCAACTAACTCTCTTCAACGACCCTCCCTTCCCCCACCCCCCAAAGGTCAAAGATCTTCATGTCTTTCTTCGTGGTTAATACAGAGGGGAAATTGAGGACCTTGCCCATCTGTTGTGGTTTTTACACATGAATGCCACTTTGATTTTACGACGTCCTATTTTCTCCTAGTCATTCTTTTTCTCTCCAGAGATTCCATTGATTCCAGCTACCTGAACCTGAGCCCTCTTCTTTGCTCCTGCAAGTCTCCCAGTCTCCCTGCATATTTGTTTCTCTAATTCCCATTGATTATTGGAGCTTACAGTGCAACCACTATAACATCACCATTTCCCTCTTAGTTCTTTGCACTATCCATATAAACTCACTCAACATTATCCCTGTTATTTCATCTTTAAATACTGGAGTGGTATGCGCTTGAGTCGGAACTATTGGTGTTGAAACTGTTTCAATTTACATCTCTCACTTTCAGTGATTTTCACACCCACAGCACACCTCGTCAAGGCGCAATGGAGATATAAAGCCGTAAATGGATGGGAGCTGCACATCCTGTCACTGACAGCATTGGCTGCAAGTTTCCCCACACTGGGCAGTGATCTAACACAGTGTTACGAACATTGCAACAGTCTGGGTTTATATGTGGGCTGCACAGAATTCCACTCTGAACATTGCTGGGTTGCATTCAGCAGTACGCTAGCTGGATCTGTACAGTGTTCAATCCTGAACGTACAATGGTTGGGCTGTTTATGTGAGTTGGATTGCAAATGTGAGAGAACAAACATCTGGCAATGTCTTTATATTGTGTTTTCATTCTGTGACTGGACCCTTCAAATCCTGACTCATCCGGTAGACCCATCTTCTGGATAAGTCATGGTGACTGTTGTTACAGCATCTGAGTCTGCAACATGACCAACAAATGGAGCAGAGGCTGCAGAGAGGGGAGTCTCCGTAAAATGGAATGAGGGAATCCCCATCAGATCAGCGTGGTCTTAGTGAATGGTGGGGCAGGATTGTGTGGACGACGCATGCAACTTATTCATCTATCTGTTTGCAACAGGCAAACTCCCCTCCTCTTCCAGTGCCCCAAAGCTGATGGGGAGTGAGTCACCTCCTGCTGTCCTTGAGTAACAGGATCCTGGGCCTCACAAGACTCCAGATTTCCCAGTGCCAGCCTCGAGCATTTGAGTGACTGCCTCCTGTTCCTGTGTCCCAGTCTCGAGCAGTTGAGTGACTATCTGTTCCTGTCCAGTCCTCGTCATAGCAGTTGAGTGACTCCCTCCTGTTCCTGTGTCCTAGTCCCGAGCAGTTGATGCTCCCTCTGTTCTGTGTCCCAGTGTCGAGCAGTTGAGTGACTCCTCCTCAAGTTCCTGTGTCCCACTCTCGAGCAGTTGAGTGACTGTCTCCTGTTCCTGTGCCCTAATCTCGAGCAGTTGAGTGACTCCCTCCTGTTCCTGTGTCCCTGTCTCGACAGTAGCGTGACTCCTCCTGTTCCTGTCCTCATCTCGAGCCTGTGACTCCTCTGTTCCTGTGTCCCATCTCGAGCAGTTGAGTGACTCCCTCCTGTTCCTGTGACCCAGTCTCGAGCAGTTGAGTGACTGTCTCCTGTTCCTGTGTCCTTATCTCGAGCAGTTGAGTGACTGCCTCCTGTTCCTGTGTCCCAGCCTCGGGCAGTTGAGTGACTGCCTCCTGTTCCTGTGTCCCACTCTGAGCAGTTGAGTGACTCCCTCCTGTTCCTGTGTCCCATCTCGAGCAGTTGAAGTGACTCCCTCCTGTTCCTGTTCCCAGTCTCGAGCAGTTGAGTGACTGTCTCCTGTTCCTGTGTCCTAATCTCGAGCAGTTGTGTGACTGCCTCCTGTTCCTGAGTCCCAGTCTCGAGCAGTTGAGTGACTGCCTCCTGTTCCTGTTTCCCAGTCTCGAGCAGTTGAATGACTGCCTCCTGTTCCTGTGTCCCAGTCTCGAGCAGTTGAGTGACTCCTCCTGTTCCTGTGTCCCAGTCTCGAGCAGTTGAGTGACTGCCTCCTGTTCCTGTATCCCAGTCTCGAGCAGTTGAGTGACTCCCTCCTGTTCCTGTGTCGTAGTCTCGAGCATTGAGTGACTGCGTCTGTTTTTGTGTCCTAGTCTCGAACAGTGAGTGACTGCCTCCTGTTCCTGTGTCCCAGCCTCGAGAAGTTGAGTGACTGCCTCCTGTTCCTGTTTCCGTCTCGAGCAACTGAGTGATGCCTCCTGATCCCAAGTTTGTGAAAATAGATGTCTCCTCTTACTATTGACTAACAGGCTCCAATCGCTCTCTGCTCAATGGCTGCTCCTGTGGAATGGAATTGAGGGACTGAAGCCTCTCACATTCCTTACAGCTTCTCTTGACTAAAAGCCTTTCTCCTGTTTCTGTAAAATCTGAATGATGTAGTTTTCTATTTGACTCTCCGTAATTGAGCAACAAGTTAACTGACAGAATTCAGACCTGGATAGCCTCTTCCTGTTCTTGTGTTATACACTCAAGAGTCAACAGAGTGTCAGTGATGTACAGGACGGAAAATGACCCTTTGGTCCAGTCGTCCATTCTGACCAAATATCCTAAATTATTCTCGTCCCCTTGCCAGCACTTGGCCCATATCCCTCTAAACCCTTCCCATGCATGTACACATCAAATGCCTTTTAAATGGTGTAACTGTGTCTGCCTCCACCACCTCCTTTGGGTGCTCAATCCATATACACAGCAGTCTCTCTTTGAAAGTGTTGTGCCTCATTTCCCTTCATAAATCTTTCCCTCTCACCTTAAACTTTGTCCTGTAATTTTCGACTCGCCTATCCTAGGGTGACTGTTTACCTTATCTATGCCCTTGTGATTTTACAAACCTCTTTAAGTCACCCCTCAGCCTCAACACTTGAAAATACTCCCAGCCTATTCAAACTCTCCCTGTAACTCTAACCCTCCAACCTCTGCAATATTCTTTTAAATCTCTTCTGTAACCTTTCAAGTTTGACATCTTTCCGACACAGGGAGACCAGAATTAAAGGCAATATTACAAAAGTAGCCAAACCAATGTCCTGTACAGATTTTGTCATGCAAACGCATAGACTCAAAACACGCACCAATAAAGGGAAGGTCACCAAGTGCCTTCTTCACTACTCTGTCTACCTGTGACGGCACTTTCAAGGAACGGTTAACCTGCGCCACCAGGTGACACAGTGCTCAGTGGCTTGCATTGCTACCTCAGAGCACAGCGATCTGGGTTTAATTCTATCCTTGAATGACTGCCTGTGTGGAGTTTGCACATTCTCCCCGTGTCTGCGTGCGTTTCTTCCAGGTGCTACGTTTTCCTGCCACAGTACAAAGATATACCAGCAAGTGGAGATTGGCCATGCTAAATTGTCCCAAGTACCCAGGGACATGTGGGCAAGGTGGATTAGCCATGCGAAATGCAGGCTCAGAGGGACAGGGTAGGGGTTCTCCAGTAGGATACTGTTTAGAGGGTTGGTGTGGCCTCGATGGGCCGAATAGCCTGTTTCGTCACTGAAGGGTTTCTATAATTACAATGGAGTTCTCTTTGAGTGGCAACTTTCGACAGAACCCTACCTATATACCTTGCCCTGATTTGTCTTGCCAAAATGCAACACCTCACATTTATCTAAATTTAACTCATCCGCCACCCCTCAGCTCACCTAATCAACTTTCTCTTTGTTCGGAGATATCATTTTTCACTGTCAACTACACACCAAATTTGGAATTATCCACAAGCTTACTGACCATACTTCATATACTCAAATGCAAATGGTTTGTGTAAGTGAGAAGAGCCAGTGGACTCACTGTTGACCTTTGTGGCATACCACTGGTCACAGGGTCTCCAAGTTCAATGAACAAATGCCCACTGTCACGCCCTGTCTCCAATATTCAAGAAAATGTTGGATCTAAATGGTGAACTCTCCCTGGATCCCAGGCAGTCTGACCTTGCTAACCAGTCTACCATGTAGAACATTTTGGTTTTCATACTGAATTCCATAAAGACAACATCCACTGTCCTGCCTTCATCAATCATCTTCATCACTTCCTCAAAACATTCCACAGAGTCAGTGAGATGTGATCTCCAACGTACAAAGCCCTCTTCAGTCCTTGTCTTTCCAAATGCATATACATCCTTTCCCTCAAAACCCCCTCCAATCATTTAGTCACCATTGACGTCAGGCTCACCAGTCTATATTTACCTGGTTTTTCCTTCCTTTCTTAAATGATGACACTACGTTAGCAGCCCTCCAATATTTTGGCACTTCACCTCTGGAAATCAATGATACAAATATATCAGCCAAATGCAGAGCAATCTCTTTCATAGCTTCCCACAAACGTCTGGGATATAACTGATCAGGTCCCAGGGATTTGTTCACCTTTATGTGTTTTAAAATGTCCAACATCTCCTTGTAATATAGACACTTCTCAAGATATCACTATACATTCTCATTCTCTTGCTCTTGTAACTCCCTCCACATTAAATACTGAGGAGAAATACTCATTTCATATCCCTCCCATCTCTTGTGGTTCCACATATACGTAGCCTTACTGATCTTTAAGGTGCCCTATTCTCTCCCTAGTTAATCTTTTGCCATTAAAAGATTGTAGAATTTCTTCAATACCTCGTTAACCCTATTTCTAAAGCCAACTTGTGTTCACATTTTTCTGGCCCAATTTCCCCGTTGACTATACACTTTCTGCCCTTATACTCGTCTGGGTATCCACTTGATCTCAGCTCTGTTTACCTGACATATGCCTCCTTCCTTACCGTGACCAGAGCATCAATATATCTAGCCATCCAGCACTCCCTGCACCCACCAGCCTTGCCCTCTCACTAACAGGAACACGTTGGCTCTGGACTCTCTCAAACAAGTATTGATGCCTTGCATTTTTCCAACCATCCCTTTACCTGTGAATAGGGTATTCCAATCAGCCTTTCACAGGGCTCGCCTAACACTTTCAAAATTGGCTTGTTCAAAGTTAGAACTTTATTGTTTACATCAGGTCTTTCCTATTCCATTACTAGTTTAAACGTAATATTTATGCGTAACAGACTTGAAATATTAAATAAACACTTCCTGCTCCTCTGTAACAGGATCGAGAGGCTGCATGGGACCCTCCTGTCCCTGTATAACAGCCACGAGACATTAAATGGTACATCAACCCTGGATTACAAGCAGCCAGTTATCTGTATCTGATGGAGGTCCATCCCTTCTCAGTTACAGAAACAATGAACTCCAGGTGCCCTCTCAGTAACACCTCATACAGCTGCAGCGATAAATCCTTTTATTTTGAATGATTTTGTTGGCAAAATGCGCTAATATTCCAGAGTTCCACCTTTTCAATTAGCAACAGGCTAATATGGACTGAATGGCCTTCTCCTATCCTTCTGTAAGAGGCCCATAGGGACAGAATTGCTTTGGCCTGTTCCTGAGCAGCAGTCTCAGTGCTCTGTGTCAAGGTTACGAAAGGATTTAAAACCCGGAGTAGCCCACATTGGTCAATAAATATCATACTGTAGGTTAAGGCATCTAGAAACTTGCCCATCCGACTTTTTTTTTGTGTAGCCGATCTGTTATTTTATAACTGCTTCCTTTCATAAACAGAGTGGAACACATATAGACCCCTGAAGTGTTCTGTTAATAATCTCGTATGCAAGGAAACAGAAATAAAAATTGAAAGATTTATGGTCCATCCCTCAGCAACCCTCATACATTCCATCCAAAACCAGTAAATGTTCCCTTTTATAGTGATATGAAAAGTGATGTATGGAACTGGTTAACTGATCCTATTTGTTCAGTGCCTGTGATTAATGCAGTCTCGATGGATACTAATTATCCCAATGGAGGCTTTCCATCGTTTAATGATAAGTGGGCGCCGTTCAATGTGTTATCCCATCCATAACATGAGCGGGACCATCACCGACAGCACTGACAGGGATCAGCAGATCCAGAGAGAGGGGGAGGAGAGATCAGAATCTGAGAACATTAGACTGGAATGTTCCAACAATGGATCAGAATCTGAGAACATTAGAGTGGAATATTCAACAATAGACAGGAGTTTATCCGATTATATTTGGTATCTTTCTGCATTTTATTGGTTGTTATTATCATCGCGGATCTATTTCGCTCTTCTTATTATTCAATATTTTTATTATCCCTTCCTGGCTATCGTTGGTGTTCCTGGTAAGTGTCACTGTCCATTTTTTTTTTCTATAAACTAGTTATGACTGTATTACTGTTCTTTCATATAGTCTACACTTCTATCCGCTATTATTGTCCTGTTGAAACTCTGAATCCAGATATTTACTCTACAGACCACTACTAACTACATCAATGAAAGTGTTCAATTACTGTCTCCCTTGCTCTGGCAATGTTACTCATGGGTCTCTGTGTTGACCTACTCAGTTTCAGTTGATAACCGCATATACTGTATCTTTGTCTTTGTTATTTAAATATTAAGAGCATGGAGGTCACTGTCTACTGTTCTGGTTACAAATTCCACTTCCTTCCACTGTTTCCATCCCATCCCTGGTCAATTTCTGCGGCTGAAACAGATGAGTCATAACTGTGGGTGATCCCTTTGAACAAGAGCTGGTTCCTGACACCATTCCCTGTCCATTTCCAACTTGAAATACTCACCACTCCACAATGTATCTCACTGGCTTATTCCATCTCCTGTTTGAACCTTGAGTTATAAAATACAGTCTTAATGAAGTTAATAATCTGCTGCTGACGCTCCTGGCTTCAAACCTGTTGAAGCAAATCTGATTCGAACACACACCAACCTCCCATCCATCTGTCATTCATGTTCACGCAGATATATATTGCTATTTTTATGGCATTACCTTTATTTTAACGTTTCAAACACTTTACCTCATCTGTCCATGAAAATTCTCTCTTCTCTCTCTGTTGATTAACAAAAATCTGCCAGTTGGTTCGTATTAAAATAGTTTCCTCCATGTGCTTTCCTTCTCAAACAATGAGTTTCGCATTCAACCACGCCAATCGCGCACGCGCACACACTCTGCCTCAGTCTCTGATGAACACACACCACACACACACAGAGCAAAAATTCCCAGTGGAGATAGTAATCTGATGCGAGTACAGTTAGTCTATGATAGTAAAGTTTGCAATGCTCTCCATGCTGGGCAGATAGTGCAGTTTACTGAGAAACACACTAGCATGGTCTGTACAGCCCTCCATGCTGGGCTGTCATCTTGTCCCAGTTTATGTTGTTTGTGGTGTTCTGTGAAGCAGATTCAGAATTTGATGTAACAAACCATTCCAGCTGATCTGACAATGCCTTTATTCAATGTTCTCATTCTTGTAATTTTACTCTCGAAGATCTCACTTCTCCAGTTAGTCCCATTGCCCTGTCTTTTCCCCCATGTTTCTACAACCTCCTCCAGTTAATTACTGTCTGTTTCTGCCTTTAATGTGAATTTCTGTCCCTCTGTATCTTTCCCTGGCCTTGAGTTTTGGCTATATTTTGTATCGAGTGCTGGCACTGTGTAGCTCAGAAACAGTGAAATGGTGTGTGTCAGGCTGTTTTTCACTTCCCGGTATGTCCCATGTGATGGCCCATGGACAGGCGTGTTTCAGAAGTTATGCAACACATCCTTGTACTTGGACTGTACCTATGTTTGCCAAGTCAGGTGACCTTGCGCTCAGTAACAGCGGGAAGCTCATTGAGTAAGGACCAGGCATCTAAATTGTGTGACAATGCTGTCACATTTTATTTTTTAAAAAAGTTATTTTCTCTTTTTTAAACCAGAGATCTTAAAGTCAAAACTGCCTACTGTAAACGGCTCAAGTAAATAACTTTCAGGGTTTTTGGGTTTTAAATAAATAGTAGTAACAATGGCCAGCTCGCATAGACCAGGCTTTCTAGTTTTTCCTTATAGCTGTAAGTCACCAGGTCCCAGAAGGGATTGGAAGCTTTAGTAAATTATCCCTAGCTGCTATTCTCTCTGAAGCTTCACTTGATGCTGTTTCCTCCTGGACTGGAGAACTGTATGTCTGAATGCTCCTTTTTACCATGGGGTGTGTTTAGGTGATGTTAGTATATTGGAACAGTTCATTTGTAAAAGGTACTGTATCCATTATTTAGTTAAGGTTTCCAATCGTTAAGTTATTCTAAAATCCTCTTCATTTTGTATGGCTTTTCATTAGAGTGTTTAAATATATTGTGTTTTAATTAATGGTGAGTGGTTTGTCAAATAGCATCACATCTGGAAATCACACCGCATCCAACTTTAAAATAAGGAAATTTTGGCATTCAAGCTACCTTCTTGAAATAATTTGAGGCGGTCTGGTTGGTCTAACGGTGGACTCTTGTCTGGTTCTAAATCGATAATACCAAATTGGGTTTGAATTACAATCCCTACAATGTGCAAACAGGCCATTTGACCCAACAAGTCCACACCGACCCTCCGAGGAGTGACCTACCCAGAACCATTCCTCTGCCCAATTATGACATATTTACCCCAACTAAGGCATCTAACCCACACATCCCTGAAAACTACAAACAATTCAACTGATGTGCACATCTTTAGATTGTGGGAGGAAACCAGAGCATCCAGAATACTCTCATGCAGACACTGGAGAGTATGCAATGGAGACTATTGGGTTCAAAAGTCGCATATGATAGTTGTTCCAGATGTTGAATTCGGTTGGTTTAAAAACGTGTTTTGTGTATAAAGATTCTTTCAGTCACTGAGAGTTCTGTGGGTGTGGAAGAAGTGAAGTTGGGTGTTTTACAAAAGGTAATGAAGGCAAAGCTTTAGGAATTGGCAGACAAGCTGGAGTTGGGGTTGTGTTTGTCCGTGAGAAAATGAGAGATAATTACAGCTATAGCTCGGCAATTACATTTGGTGGAACCGCCATCAGACTCTTTGGAAATGGCTCGAATTCAATTTGAAATGAGGCACCTTGAACATGAGAAGGAATTGAAACCAGTTAAATTAAATTGAGAAGTAGAAATAAAAGAAAAGGAAATGAAGAAGAAAGAGAGAAAGAGAGAGAAGAAAACCAGAGATTTTCAACTTCAAAAGTTAACAATTAGAGAGGAAAGTTGACATAGAAGGTTGAGATGAAGGCAGACGGTAGGTTGGATGAGGAGGATAGTAAGGATGAGCAATCCTTTAGTAGCCAAAGGCCTGATGGGGTTTTGTTTAAATATGCCCAGGCATTGTCTAAATTTGATGAGAAGAATAGGGAAGCCTTTTTAATTTCATTTGAGAAAGTGGCTAAACAAATGCAGTGATCAGTGACCATGTGGATTTAGTTGATCCACACAGAGCTGGTAGGTATTTGCATCCCGATCAGTGGAGGTATCTGGCCAGTATAAGGAGGTGAAGAAAGCCATCTGAAGTGCATATGAGCTTGTGCCAGAAGCTACAGATAGCGTTTCTGGAATCTAAAAAAACACTCCCTCGTTAAGCGTGCATTCAATTTGAAAGAATCAAACAAAGTAATTTTGAAAGGTGGGTATCGGTATTAAAAACAGAGCAAAGGCTATGGCACTCTTAGAGAGATTCTTATTTTGGAGAAGTTCAACAATTCACTTCCTGCAGTCGTGAGAAATCGTGTGGAAGAGCAGAGAGTAACAATGGCAAGATTAGAAACTGAAATGGCTGATGATGATTGGGTTCAGAAATCAAAGTTTGGATTCTGTGAGAGATTGAGAAGAATGTGTGATAGCTTCTTAAAACATATCCCTGTGAGAGTAAGGTTTACCGGCATAGGCCAGGAGTAGCAGGTAAAGAGGTTATAGCATTAAGAGGTACAGAAGTATGTAATTCTTTTATGCTGAGACATGAGGAGCTATGTCATTCAGAGGGACTATTGGAGAGATGAGGAGTGCTCCATTATGTAACGTGTGGTTGGAGTGTCCAGGGCAAACATCAACAGATTTATTCCACAATGGGGAAGGAGGCCTTGAGCTTGATGTTGGCGTTACAACATTTCAGCATTTAAATTGCGAATAACATACATGAGATAAATCTTTATCACTGATCGTGACCCCTTAAAACTTTGGACACATTCAGGTGAAAAAATACCAGTCTGTTTCGAGTGATCTTATTATTGCTGCCATTCAATTTGCAATTATACAGGTGACAGGGCGAGAAAACTAAGTTTTGACACAGTCTGGAGACGTGGATAAAGAAAGACAAAGGCATTTTGTGGCAGGAGTAAAATGATTGAAATCGAATCTCGTTGTGAACATTTATATGCTCAGAGTCTATATATATATATATCACACGCACACACACATTGCAGTCATAGAATCACAGAGTCATAGACATGTACAGCATGGAAGCAGACACTTCTGTCCAACCCGTCCATGCCCCCAGATATTCCAATCCAATCTCGTCCCACCTGCCAGCACCCAGCCCATATCCCTCCAAACCCTTCCTATTCATATACCCATCCAAATGCCTCTTAAATTGTATCAGCCTCCACCAAATCCTCTGACAGCTCATTCCATACACGTACCACCCTCTGCATGAAAAAGGTTGCCCTTAGGTCTCTTTGATATCTTTCCCCTCTCACCCTAAACCTATGCCCTCTTGTTCTGGACTCCCCGTCCCCAGGGAAAGACTTTGCCTATTTATCCTATCCATGCCCCTCATAATTTAGTGAACATTTATAAGGTCACCCCTCAGCCTCCGACTCTCCAGGGAAATTAGCTCCAGCCTGTTCAGCCTCTCCCTATAGCTCAAATCCTCTAGTCCTGGCAACATTCTTGTAAATCTTTTCTAAACCTTTTCAAGTTTCACAACATATTTCCGATAGGAAGGAGACCAGAATTGCATGCAATATTCCAACAGTGGCCTAACCAATGTCCTGTCCAGCCCCAATATGACATCCCAACTCCTGTACTCAATACTATGACCAATAAGGGAAAGCATACCAAACACCTTTTTCACTATCCTTTCTATCTGCTACTAATAGAGGAAGATTAGGAAATCTAAAATGAATCCATCTTTGTATATTGACAGATCATTTTATTAAAGGTGGAGTTGTGAGGATTATATCACTATAAAAAGGTTATTTTCTCTTGTTTTTTTGAAGAGAGGTTTTAAAGGCAGAGTTGCGGAACTGCTGTCTGAAAACAGTTTAAGTAAATAACTGAGGAGGCCTTTAGGTTTTATTAAAACGGTGATAACAATGGAAGGGCAGTGGCCAGCTCTCCCAGACCAGGGTTTCTCGTTTTGTTTTTAGCTGCAGCATTCAGAAGCTGTTGGAGATCCCAGCAGGGTTCGAACTTTCAATACATGATCCCGAGCTGCTTTTCTCTCTGAGATGGTTGTTGATGTTGATTTTTCCTAGATCAAAAAACTGCATGTAAGAATCTGTATTTGAATTATCTTTGTGCCAAGCAGCGTATACCAAGAAGGTCCGGTATCTATTGTTTGTGTAAGTGTACCAACATATAAGCTCTCCCAAAATTTTCTTTGATTGTATTTTAACTAAAGCATTGAATAGATTATATTTGGCTTAATGTCGAGTGCTTTGACCAGTCACAACATATCTGGAAAACGCACTTCACATCTCTCTTTAAAATAAGGAATGGTTTGGGTCTAAGTGGCCTTCTTAAAATATTTTTGCAGGGATCTGGTCTGGTCAACAATATTTGTAGCCGAGGGATTTCTGACTGACTCCTGTTATTGAAAAGTTAGTGGAGTTGCTGGGGATGGTTTGCTGGGGCTTGTGCTGTGAGCTGCCTCAGACATTCAGTGAGACCGGAGGATTGGGTGACCCAACTTTGGATGGAGCATGGGGACTGTGGTAACAGCATCTGGGTGTGTAACATGAACACCAAATGGAACAGAGGCTGCAGACAGGGGAAGCTCTGAAACCACGGAGTGAGTGTGTGTTGGGAAAGGGATCTGCTGTATCCTCTCCGGGTTTTCCAGGAGCAGCTTCCCAAGCTACACTTAACCCAGGAACAGAGTGTTGAGGGGATCTGGACTGAACAAGGAGCTGGTCACAGAGCGGTGTCACCTTCTTCAACACGACCTGCAGCTTCACGCCAGGGGGGAAGACGGTGCTGCCGGTGGCTATTAGGGTCACAGTTTCATTCAGCTTCTGTGATCTGAAACTTTCCAGGCCGGAGTCGGTGACAGCTCCGTCTTCTCCCAGTATCTCAACATCAATGTCACCATTCGGTGATGGAGGATGTATATGGTGGATGAGGTCAATACATTGCTTCTCTCTCAGCGGGAAGCTGCCAGGTGTATCCTTATTTTCCCAGTATAATGAGATTCCCGAAGGTGAACATGGTACCTGCAGAGTAGCCATTACATGGGGAGAGGTAGAGGAACTGAAGGAGCTCTCTCTCTATTAATGTTACAGTGTGTCCATGTACAGTATATTATGTTGGTGAATACCCCTGTCCTGAAAGCAGCCACAGTTCCTTCATTCAGAAGCAGGCAGCCATTCCCATCGTCTACGGGTCTCCATGTAGAAAGGAATAATTGTATCTTGGATAAAGGCCATCCCCTTACTACACGTTTCAAACACCATCCCCACCACCAACCAACCACATCAAAAAGTATTCCATGTGTACAGAGAGCAATGGGGTCACTCGGATTGTCAATGAGCAGACCATCAGGGATGGAGCAAAACCTTCCATGTCTGAACGGGTCTGAGTGAACCCCCCAGTACACAGTATCACGAAGTCCTGTAATCCCTCTCCATTTCAGGAACATACTGCCTTCCATTATTCCTGTAAATGAAATTACAGGTTATATTATGTTGTATTGCACCTGCCAGATTATTATCCATTGTCTTTAACTTTCTGTATCTATTTGCAGACACTCCACCCTCTCTTGATAATTTAATCTCTTGCTTATCCAAGCGACATCACCAAACTCAGTATCTGGATATCTGTTCCAACCTCCTGATCATTGATGTAGATTGTAAATAGTTGAGGTACCCGCACTGGTCACTGTGTGACTCCACTGCTGACGTTCTGACAAACTGATTGAGACTGACTTATCCAGAGAGCCTGCTTCCTGTTTGATAGACAGTCCTCCCTCTATACTGTGTAACACGGTCGAAAGGCTGAGTATGGACGAGGAGCATCAGTCAGGAATCCAACCCCTTGAACAAGCTCCGCCATTGAATGCAATCATGGCTGATGTTATCGTGGCCTCTGTACCACTTTCCTGATAACTCTCCATCCTAAGACACCTTATTTGCAGGAATCAGTTGAGGGAACTATCTCTGAGCTCCTTCCAATATAACAATACACTTTCTTCATTGAGTAGAAAAATTCTTTACACACTACTCCAATGTGATCTCACTAAGATCCTGTACAGAGGCAGCAAAAACATTACCAGGCTGCTGAAAGGTTCCCATCCAGTTTAGAGCAGTCTCAGCTCTCTAGGGTAATACACAGCATTGTTAAAAATCATTGTCCTTCTCTACTCCACATGCATAACGGGAGATCTAGAGAAAATCTCACAATAATGCTTGAGAAGAGCATGAATAACGTGGCGAGATGACCTCTAACATTAATTTTATTTAGAATCTGACCAATGGGGAGGTGCCAGAGTGCTGGAGAACGATTAATACGGTCCCACTTCACAGTAATCATGATTTGGAAATGCTGGTGTTGGACTGGGTGTCCAAAGTTAAAAATCACACAACAACAGGTAATAGTCCAACAGGTTTAATTGGAAGCACATTAGCTTTCGGAGCGCCACTCCTTCATCAGGTGATTGTGGGGGACAAAATTGTTAGGCACAGAATTTATAGCAAAAAATTACAGTATGATGTAACTGAAGCTACACATTGAAAATTACAAGCCAGACAGAGAACAGCCAGAGAATTCTAGAAGCATGGCATTCATCCCTCAACTCCATCAACAGACACATTGACTGGACACCATATACAAACCACCACAGCTGAAACTGACACCGGAAACGGCAAGAACATCCATAAACAGACACATCGACCTGCACCCCCACATACAAATCACTGCAGCTGAAACTGAACCCGGAAGCGGCAAGAACAAACCAATATAAATACCGGAAGAAACATCAAAGCAGCGCTTCACACGAGCACTGATGATGTTCCCTAGCCAGGGAACGAAACGTTTGCAGCAAAAACTTTCGGCTCGGCGAGCAGAACCACAACAACGGATACCCGAGCTACAAATCTTCAATCAGATTTTAATCGCTTCTTCCGTGTGTAAATCAAAAAACCATATTTTAAAAGTTGCATTCTCAGGTTAACTGTAACAATTGGGTTAGTTACACAATATGTCGAAGGTGTTAGCGCCCTGTGTTCTCTGTCTATGCCATGCTTTTAGATCGATTCTAATCTAAATAGTCAAATAACAGAGTTTTACTGTATTCCTGCAGTTTTTGAGCAAAGTACAATGTAACACTGCAAGTACAAATTCACCCCACAAAATATTTGTGCGCATGTGGGTCTTTGTCTGTCTGTGTGTGGTGTTTTTGTCTTGGTTGGGGGTTGTGAGTGTGAGAGGGAGTGTATATGTGTGTGTAGTGATGTAGGGTGTTTTAAGTCTGTGAGGGGGTGCATATGTGAGTGTGGGAGTGTGTGTGTGTCTGGCGTGGGGGTTTGCGAGTGTCTGTGAGAGAGAGGGTATATGTGCCTGCATGAGTGTAGAGTGGTCTAAGTCTCTGAGAGCATCCATGTGTGAGTGTGTGTGTGTGTGTGTCTGTAAGGTTGTGTGCGAGTGTCAGTGTGCGTGTCTGTGCATATATGTGTCCATGTGTATGTGTGTGTACAGGAGTGACTCTGTGTGTGTGTGTGTTTGTGTAGGTGTGTCTGTGCGTGTATATAGTGCAATGGTGGTCACCTGTAGTATGACATGAACCCAAGGGCCCTGTTGAGGCCCTCCCTATGGGTACTGCTCTTAGCTATCAGCCCCTGTTTGGCCACTTCTCGCTATTGCCTGTCCCGAAGTCTGCCTTGGAGGATGGTCACCCGAAGGTCCGAGGTCGAATGTCCTGTACCACAGAAGTGTCCCCAACAGGGAGACAACACTTCTCTCTGTTGATTGTTGTGTGGTGCCCATTCATCCTTTGCTGTAGCCTTTGCTCGGTTTCCCCAATGTACCATGCCTCCGGGCGCCCTTGCTTGCAACGTATAAGATAGACAACGTTGGCTGAGTCACATGAGTACCTGCCACGTACATAGTGGGAGGTGTCCTCACATGTAATGGTGATAACCATGTCCACACTCTGACACGTCTTGCAGCGCCTACCGTGACAGGGTTGTATGAAGTTGTCCTGAGAGCTGGGCAGCTTGCTACGAACAATGATCTGTTTGAGGTTTGGCGGTTGTTTAAAGGGAAGTAGTGGAGGTGTGGGAAGGTCTTGGCGAGGTGCTCAACCTCATTGATAATGTGTTGCAGGTCACGAAGAACATGGCATAGTTTTTCAGCTCCTGGGAAGTACCGAACAACGAAGGGTACCCTGTTGGTTGCCCCAGCAAGGTACCACAATGACTTCCTTACCAGATAGACATGTGCTGCAACCGACAGGGTACCCTTCGTTGTTCAGTACTTCCCAGGAGCTGAAAAACTGCACCATGTACTTGGTGACCTGCAACTCAATATCAATGAGTATGAGCACCCCGACAAGACCTTCCCATACCTCCACTGCTTGCCTTTAAACAACCGCCAAACCTCAAACAGATCATTGTTCAGAGCACATTGCCCGGCTCTCAGGACAACTCCATACAACCCTGTCAAGGTAGGCGCTGCAAGATGTGTCAGAGTGCGGAGATGGATACCACCATTACACATGGGGATACCTCCCACTATGTACGTTGTGTATCATATACGTAGCAGGCAAGTATGCCCTGAATCATGGTATATTGGGGAAACCGAACAAAGGCCACGGAAATGGATGAATTGTCACCACACAACAATCAACAGACAGGAGTGTTGCCTCGCAGTTGGGTAACACTTCAGTGGTCCAGGGCATTTGACCTCGGACCTTCAGGTGACCATCCTCCAAGCCGAACTTCGGGACAGGCAACAGGGAAAAGTGGCCGAGCAGAGGCTGATAGTTAAGTTCCATACCCATAACGAGGGCCTCAACCGGCTCCTTATGTTCATGTCACACTACAGGTGACGACCATTGCACTATATACACATCTACACACAGACACATCTACACACACACACACACACTACACAAACACAGAGCCACTCCTATACACATATATACACACGGAAGGCACACACACACACTCTTACAGACACACACCCTCCCACACTCACTCATGCATCCTCTCAGAGACATAGGCCACTCTACACTCATGCGCACACTACACTCTCTCTCACAGACACACACACCCCCCAGCCAAGACACACACACACACACACACACTCCCACACTCACACCTACACCCCTCACAGACTTAAGGCACTCTACACTCACTACACACATATACACTCTCTCTCACACTCACAACCTCCAACCCAGACAGACACACAGACTGACACAAAGATCCACAAGCACACATATATTTTGTGGGGTGAATTTGTAATTGCAGAGTACATTATACTTTGCTCAAAAACTGCATGAATTAATGTAAAACTCTGTTATCTCACTTTTTAGATTAGAATCATCTAAACATCATGGCATAGACAGAGCGCTAACACCTTCGACATATTGTCTAGCTAACACCAATTGTTACATTTAACCTGAGGAAGCAACTTTTTTTTTTAAAAAAGTTGTTTTTGATTTACACACGAAAGAAGTGAAACTATCATGGTATTCGAACAGATGAAAGACTCAATACACGGTCAAGGTAATTTTCAATGTATAATTTCAGTTACATCACACTGTAAATGTTTGTTATAAATTCTGTGCCTTACAATTGTGTCCTCCACAATCACCTGATGAAGGAGCGACGCTCCGAAAGCTAGTGTGCTTCCAGTTAAACCTGTTGGATTATAACCTGGTGTTGTGTGATTTATAACTTCACAGTATGGGTGGTAGAGATAGACCAGGGAAGTATAGTTGAACGAATATTAATTCACAGTTAAGGAAACTACTGGAGAAAACACAGAAGGGTAAAATTGAACTCCAATCAGAGTAGCAAGATCGGATCAGGGATAATCATCATGATTTTATCAGAAGGAAGTCAAATCTAATGAATTTGATTGAATTAGTTTGAGGAGGTCACTTATTTAGTATTGCAGCAAGGCCTTGACAAAGCCCCATATGGGAAACTTTAAAATAAAGTAAAATCTCATGGAATCAAGGATAACGTGACAAGTTACAACGAAAAGTTTCTTAGTGTCAGGGGTCAGAGGGTGGTGGGATAATGTTGTTTGTGTGACTGGAGACCAGTGTCCCCTGGTGTACCACAGGGATAAGTGCTGTGTCCCTTATTATTTGTGGTTTTCATAAATGGTGCAGATGTGAATGAAGGGGTTGGGTGAAAGGGGTGGGGATTGTGATAAGCAAGTTTGTGTTTGCCTGGTTGATTGGCAATGAGGAGAAAGGTCTTATGTTACAGAAAGGTACAGATGGAATGGTCAGATGGTCAGATCAATGGCAGATGGAACGTAACCCTGATAAATATGAGGTGATGCACAGTGGAAGAAGGAACCAGACAGGGGAGTAATCAATGAATGGCAGCACATTGGGAAGCTCAGTTCGTTCTTCTCCACACATCACTGAATGGGACTGAGCAGGGTAATGGACTAGCTAAGAACTGGACCTTGGGTGTAGCGTTAATCAATCGGGGTGTAGATTATAAGAAATATACACAGCATTGGTTAGGTCAAGATGGAGTACTGTATGTAGCTCTGGAAGCCACTTAAAAGGAGGGTATGGTTGTACTGGATGGTATGCAGAGGAGATTCACCAGGATGTTCCCTGGGATGGAGCATATCGCTATGGAGAGAAACTGGATAAGCTCGGGTTGTTTACATTGGAGCAGAGAAGGCTGAGGGGATGTGATTCAGAAGGCAACGATTATGAGAAGCATGGACGTGGGTGGATAAACAGCAGCTGTTCCTTTTAGTCAGAGAGTTGAGAACAAGCGAGAACACTTTTAAAGTGAAGGGTTTGAGAATTAGAGAAATTTGAGGTTTGTTCTTCGCCCAGAAGCTGTTAGGGTCTGGAATTCACTTCCTGAGAGGGGAGGTATCACAGGTAGCCTCATAACCATCAAAAAGTACTTGGACGAGCACTTGGAAGTGTCATAACATTTCCTGCTATGGGCCTGTTGTTTCAAAGTGGGACTAATATAGGTTGTGCTGTATTTCTGTTGGTCTATGCTCCTGTGAGTATATGGTGTGGAAGGTAAATTATTGAGGAGCAAAAGGCAGGAATTGATGGGTTTCTGAAGAGTATATTCACAAAGTTTATAAGAGTGAACTGTAATAGCTCGTCAAATCATGTCAATGTGAGAAGTATGAGAAAACAAGTGCAGCTTCCTTACAATCTGAAACCAGAGAATGGAGAATGGGTAACGGAAATGGCAGAACAATGAAACAGCTACTTCAGGTCTGTCTTCACAGAACTTTCAAACAACACGAGGAAAACCAAGTCGGGTGTGGCAAAAAGGTTCGAGTACATGGAGCATAGAACATAGTAAATAAAAGATTTAGGAGAAATTATTGGGACTGAAAGTAATGGTCACAGACAACGGTAACACGGATTTATGAAATGGGGATTATGTTTGAGAAACGGTCTGGAGACAAGAACTTGGATTTTCAGGAAAGTTTTGGTAAAGCTAGTTTGCAAAATAAAATCTGAGTGGATTGGGGCGAATATATGACCATGTTTCCAGAATGGGACAGCTGGCAGGAAACAGTAAATAGAAATAAATAGGCTCATCAAGCACAGCCTGACATTGTCTGTAAGATATGATTCTGTGAGTATGACTATATCCCAGACACCCCATCACCTCCCGGATATCTCCTGTCTCACCAGCAGAACAGACAGAGAACAGCCAGGGAATTCCTAGAGGCATGGCACTCATCCACAGACACAATCAATGAGCACATCGACCTGGACCCAATATACCGACCACTGCAGCGGACAGCTGGAACTGACAACCGGAAGCGGCAGAGACAAACCACTACAAATGCCGGAGGAAACATCACAGAAGCGCTTCACAGGAGGCTCCCAAGCACTGACGATGTCACCTAGAAAAGGGATGAAACATCTGCAACACAAATTCCCAGCTCGGCGAACAGAACCACAACAACAGGCACCCGAGCTATAAATCTTCTCACAAACTTTGAATTAGTAATTATTAGTAGTTATTAGAATTAGTAACAGATACAGCAGAAGTGATGGCGGAGTGGGATACAATTGGAAGGGAATTGCTCTGGGAGTCCTCAACAGTGACTCCGTATCCCATGAAGTCTCGAGGCGTTAGTTTACACATGGGAAAGAAAACCTCCTGCTGAGTACCATGTACCAGTCTCTCTTAACTGATGAATCAGTACTCCTCCATGCTGACCACACTTGGAGGAAGCCCTGAGAGTGGCAAGGACACAAAGTTGTACTCTGGGTGGGGGATTTCAATGTCCACCACCAAGTGTGGCTCAGCTGCAGCATTACAGATCGAACTGGTCGGGTTCTACAGAACATAACTGCTAGACTGGGTCTGCCGCAGTTGGTGAAGGAACTAACGAGACATATTTGATTTCATTCGTACTAATCTGCCAGTTGCAGAAGTATCTCTCCATGACAGTATCTGTAAGAGTGACCATCGCATAGTCATTATGGAGACAAAGTCACACCTTCACATTGAGAATAGCTTCCATCATATTGGGTGGCACTATCACTGTACTAAATGGGACAAACTTCGAACAGATCTAGCAGTTCAATCCTGGGTTTTCATATGGTGTTGTGAGTCATCAATAGCAGCAGAATTGGACTCCCGCACAATCTCATGGCCTGGCATATCCCCCTTGCAACAATTACTATCAAGCCAGAGAATAGACTCTGATTCAATGGAGTGTGCAGGAGCAGCACCAGCCATTCCTGAAAATGAGGTGACAGCCTGACGAAACCACCAAACAGGATAACATGTGGGCCAAACAGCATAATCAGTATGTAAGAGACAGAGCTATGTGATCCCAAAAGCAACGGATCAGATCTCAGTTCTGCAGTTCTTCCACATCTCGTGGAGAAATGATAGGGACAATTAAACAAGTCATTGGAGAAGGAGATTCCACAAATATCTCCATCATTAATGATGCAATATCCTAGCTCTTCATTGCAAAAGATAAGGTTGATGCATACTCAACAATCTTCAGTAAGAAATGCTGAGCGCATGATCCATCTTGGCCTCCTTCAGTGGTCCTCAGTAATTCAGTTACCAGTCATCAGCAATTCCATTTAATCCATGCAATATCCAGAAACGGTTGTAGACACTGGATACTTCAAAGGGTACATACCCTGACTACATTCTGGCAATAGCACTGAAAACATGTGCTCTAGAACTTGCCACTTCCCTAGCCAAGCAGTTCCCATACAGTTACAACAACGACATTTACCCGATTGTATGGAAAAGTACCCAAGTATCTGCTATACATAAAGAGCAGAAAAAATCCAATCCGGCCAATTACCAACCCATCAGTCTACTATCTATCATGGAAGGTGTTAGTGCTTTCAAGCAGCACCTGCTCAGCAATACCCTGGTCAATGACGCCAGTTTGGACTCTACCAGAGCCGCTCAGCTTCTGACCTCATTCCCACAAACATGGACAAAAGCGCTGAATTCCAGAGGTGGGGTGAGAGTGACAGGGCTTTAAATCAAAGCTGCCTTCGACCAAGTGTGGCATCAAGTGACCTTAGCAAAACTGGAATCAATGGGTATCCAGGTTAAACTCCCCGCTCGTTAGAATCGTACCTGACACATAGGAAGATGGTCATGGCTGATGAAGGTCAGTCAACTCAGCTCCAGGACAAGTCTGTAGGAATCACTAGAGCAGCGGCTTAGGCCGAAGCATCTTCAGGTCTGCTTCATCAATGGCTTGCCTCTATTATAATGTCAGAAGTGGGGATGTTCGCCAATGATATCACAATGTTCAGCAACATTTGTGGCTCCTCAGAACTGAAGTAATCCATGTCCAAATGAGACAAGGTTTGGACAGTATCCAGGCTGACAAGTGGCAAGTAATATTCAGACCACACAAATGCCAGACGGTGACCATCACCACTAAAATACAATCTAACCTGCCCCTTGGCATTCAATGGTGCTACCATCACTGAATCCCCCAGTATCAAAATCCTGGGGGATAAACATTGCTCAGAAACTCACTGGACTCGCCCACATAAACACAGTAACTACAAGAGCAGGTCAGAAGCAAGGAATACTGCGGCGAGTAACTCACATCCTGACTTCCAAAAGCCTGTCTATTATCTACAATGCATAAGTCAGAAGTGTGATAGAATACTCCCTATTTTCCTGGATGATTGCAGACCCAACAACACTCAAGAAGCTTGATACCATCCTGGACATAACAGCCAGTTTGAGTGTCGTTTCATCCACAGTACTCCACCATCAACGCTCAGCAGCAGCAGTGTTTTACAATCTGCACTGAAATGGTTCACCAAAGATCCTCAGACACCCTCTTCCCAACTCACGACCACGTCTATCCAAAAGGACAAGGGCAGCAGATGTATGGGAACACCACCATCTTCAAGTTCCCCTCCAAGCCATTCACCATCCTGATTTGGAAATATATCACCTTCCCTTCACTGCAACTGGGTCAGAATCCTGGGATTCCCTCCCAAATGGCATTGTGGGACAGGTGGACTGCAGCAATTCAACAAGGCAGCTCACCACTACCTTCTCAAGGGCGACTAGGGATGGGCAATAAATGCCGGCCCAGCCAGTGACACCCAGATTCACGAAATAAATAAATCAGAAAAATAAAATGAACACAGGAAGGTTACTGAGGTATCGCAGGGATCGGTGCTCGGGCCCCACTGTTCACAAAACGCATTAAGCATTTGGTTGCGGGTATGAAATCCCAGCCTGCTAACAGCACTAAAGGATGTGGGATTGTGAGTGGGCGAGGAGGTTGTAAGAAAAGCTCCAGGTGACTGAGACAAGTGGAGTGAATGGGCAAATACGTTGCAGATGGAGAGTAAGGTGGGTCGAGGTGACGGTGTGCCCTTTGGTGGGAACAAGCGATTGGCAGCCTATGCTTGAACCATGTTGATCTACAAAGCGATGTATACTCCTTTTTGTTGTTTCCTTCTGAGCAGCCCTCCAAGGTCCCTGCTGCACAGTGAGGTCTCAACCCAGAGGTCAGTTGACCAGTGTACACAGACCCTCCAAGGGGGAGTTGTAATATTGAAAATGATCTGGATCTCCCTGTACACCAGTCACTGAAAACAATATTGCAGGAACAGAAAGTAGTTAGGAAGGTAACTGGTGCATTGACCTTAATTTCAGGTGGATTTGAGTCCAGCAAAAAGGGTCTCTTACTGCAGCTGTACTGGGCCTTGTTGGGACCACATCTTGAACATTGTGCAGTATTGTGTGCAGTTTTGGTCTCCTTACCTAATAAAGGACAAACCTGACATTGAGGGAATGCAGTGAAGGATGGCCAGACTGATCTCTGGGATGACAGGCTTGTTGTGGGAGCAGAGTTTGGGGCAACTAGGCCTGTATTCCATGGGCGTTAGGAAAATGAGTGGAGATTTCAGTAACATATATAACACTCGGACAGGGTGAGACAGATTGGAAGCAGGAATGATAATTCCCCTGGCTGGTATGTCTAAAACAAGGGGCCAAAGTATTAGATACAGACAGGACACTCTGCATTGAGATGAGAATAAATGTCTGGACTCAGGCACTGGTGACCCTGGGGAATTCGCTCACACCTGGTAGCCAAGACACTGTATATAAATAAGGATTTAGAGACAGGAAAGGGATGGTGGGAGAGCAGGAGTACGGTGTGGAAATAAAGGGCCAGCCATCATTATGCTGAATTGGGTAGCAAACTTGATGGACCAAAGGGAGTACTGCATTTCCTATTTTATAGCTCTCCAAGGTTACTCACATTAATGGATATATTCATAGTGTGGGATAAGAGCATTGAGGAGATGTTTGAACATGACCTAGAATGGGTGAGGCTCAATGTGTTTTACAACCTCCTCCTTTACCGGTGTTTCTGTGTAGTCTGTGGGAAAGTTGTCACAAACTCTCAGATGTTAGGAAGAAGGTCTCTGCAATATCAACAGGATTGTGTTTACCGTTCCCTTTTCCGATACCGAGGCTGGTGCCGGGTGTTCTGTCTGGTTTTATCCTTTAAGACCTCGGAGCAGTTTGAAACAATAGATTATTTTGCTTGGCCGACTCAGAGACCATTGAAACGTTTATCATATATCTGTGTGTGGAGTCACGTTTAGGACAGACCAGAAAAGCACGGGAGATTCACTTCCTGAAAGTCCTTGGGGAAGCAAATTCGTGTTTGCAATCGATATTGGTTTCAAGGTCATATTACTGACACCAGATTTTGCATCTTAATATTTTATTAATTATTTTAAACATCCACCCGCTGCCAGACCATTAGCCTGGTCTGGATTAGTAATCCAATGACATTTCCATAACAGCCCCATCTCTACATGGGGACATATCAGAGACAACACTGAGCTAGTTATTTCTGTGCTGCTTGACAGCTCTGTCAAAAGAACTCCCACCAACTTGACTATCGTGACTGTCCCGAGGGAATGGTAATCGGTCAGATTGTAATTATTCCCCTCTTAGGGGACCGGACATAGCTGAGTAATTTTCCACATTGCCAGGGAGATGTCAGAGTTGGAGCTGGAATGAAACAGCTTCCCCAAGGACACGGCTTGTTGTGCAGCACAAGTCTTCAGTTTGATCGCAGGAATGGGGTCAGGTCCCATTGCCTTTGTCGTATCTACTGTGTGTTCGGCTGTTTCTTCATGTCATTGGCAGCGAATCAGATTGATTAAACACTGGCAATGGTGGTTCTGTGGGCATCATGGCGAGAGTGAGGTGGATCATCGACTCAACACTTCTGGCTGAGGATGGCCGATACTACATCCTTGTCTTTTACACTGATATGAAGGTCTGTTCCATTATCTAGGATGGCGATGTTTGTGGATCCCTTTCCTACAGTCATTTGTTTAATCATCCATCACCATTTATGACTGAATGTGGCAGGACTGCGGAGCTTTGATGAGATCGGTTGCTCAAGTGCGGTAACATTAATGGGTTAGCATAAATAGACAATAGACAATAGGTGCGGGTGTAGGCTATTCCGCCCTTCGAGCCTGCACCACCATTCAATATGATCATGGCTGATCATCCTTAATCAATATCCTGTTCCTGCCTTATCTCAATAACCCTTGATTCCATAATCCTTGAGAGCTCTATCCAACTCTTTCTTAAATGAATCCAAAGACTGGACCTCCACTGCCCTCTGAGGCAGAGCATTCCACACAGCCACTACTCTCTGGGTGAAGAAGTTTCTCCTCATCTCTGTCATAAATGGTCTACCCATATTTTTAAGCTGTGTCCTCTGGTTCAGCACTCACCCATCAGCAGAAACATGTTTCCTGCCTCGAGAGTGTCCAATTCTTTAATAATCTTATATGTCTCCATCATATCCCCTCTCAGTCTTCTAAACTCAAGGGTATACAAGTCCAGTCGCTCCAGTCTTTCAGTGTAAGGTAACCCGTCATCTCAGGAATTGACCTCGTCAACCTACGCTGCACTCCCTCAATAGCCAGAATGTCTTTCCTCAAATTTGGAGACAAGAATTGCACACAGTACTCCAGGTGTGGTCTCACCAAGACCCTGTACAGCTGCAGAAAAAACCTCTTTGCTTCTATACTCAATCCCTCTTGACATGAAGGCCAGCATGCTATTCGCCTTCTTCACTACCTGCTGAACCTGCATGCATACCTTCATTGACTGGTGTACAAGAACACCCAGACCTTTCTGTACTGCCTAAATTGATTCCAGTTAGATAGTAATCTGCCTTCCTGTTCTTGCCACCAAAGTGGATAACCATACATTTATTCACATTAAACTGCATCTGCCATGCATCTGACCACTCACCTAACTTGTCCAGGTCACCCTGTAATCTCCTAATATCCTCATCACATTTCACCCTGCCACCCAGCTGAGTATCATCTGCAAATTTGCTAATGTTATTGCTAATACCATCTTCTATATCATTAACATATATTGTAAAAAGCTGCGGTCCCAGTTCTGATCCCTGTGGGACCCCACTGGTCACTGCCTGAAATTCTGAAATGGAGCCGTTTATCACTACTCTTTGTTTCCTATCAGCCAACCAACTTTCAATCCAAGTTAATACTTTGCCCCCAATACTATGCGCCCTAAGTGTGCTCACTAACCTCCTATGCGGGACTTTATCAAAAGCTTTCTTATAGTCCAGGTACACTACATCTACTGGATCTCCCTCGTCCATCTTCAGAGTTACATCCTCAAAAAATTCCAGAAGATTAGTCAAGCACGATTTCCCCTTCATAAATCCATGCTGACTCTGACCTATCCTGTTACTATTATCCAGATGTGTCGTAATTTCATCCTTTATAGTAGACTCCAGCATCTTTCCCACTGAGGTCAGACTAACTGGTCTATAATTTCCTGCTTTCTCTCTCCCATCTTTTCTTAAAAAGTGGTATAACATTAGCCACCCTCCAATCGGCAGGAACTGATCCCGAATCTATCGAACTCTGGAAAATAATCACCAACGCATCCACGATTTCTCGAGCCACCTCCTTCAGTACCCTGGGATGTAGACCATCAGGCCCAGGGGACTTATCAGCCTTCAGACCTAACAGTCTCTCCAACACCAATTCCTGGCAAATATAAATTCCCTTCAGTTCAGGTCCTTCAGCCACTGTTACCTCGGGAGATTGCTTGTGTCTTCCCCAGTGAACACAGATCTGAAGTACCAATTCAATTATTCTGCCATTTCTTTGTTCCCCGTAATATTTCCCCTGTTTCTGTCTTCAAGGGCACAATTTTAGTCTTAACCATTTTTTTGCCTTCACATACCTAAAAAAAACTTTTACTATCCTCCTTTATATGATTAGCCATCTTAAATTCGTACCAATTTTTCTCTCTGCGTATTTCCTTCTTGCTAATCCTCTGTTGTTCTTTCCAGTCCCCCGTTTTCCCACTTATCTTTGCTATTGTTATACTTTTTCTCTTTTAACTTTATATGATTCTTAACTTCCCTCGTCAGCCACAGCCACCCATGCCTCCTCCTAGGATCTTTCTTCCTTTTTGGAATGAACTGATCCTGCAACTTCTGCATTATGCACAGAAATATCCACCATTGTTCCTCCACTGTCATCCCTGCTAAGGTATTGCACCATTGAACTTTGGCCTGCTCCTCCCTCATAGCTCAATAGTTCCCTTTATTAAACTGAAAAAAATTATCACTTCCGACTGTACCCTCTCCCTCTCAAATTGCAGATTGTATTATGGTCACTACTTCCCAATGGCTTCTTCACTTCGAGGTCCCTGACCAATTCTGGTTCGTTGCACAATACCAGATCCAGAATTAACTTCTCCCAGGTCGGCTCCAGCACCAGCCGTTCTAAGAATCCATCTCTGAGGCACTCCATAAAGTCTCTTTCTTGAGGTGCAATACCATCCTGATTCTCCCAGTCTACCTGATGTTGATATCCCCTATAACAACTCTAGCAACATATTTGCGACAGGCCAATTTCAGCTCCTGATTTAACTTACTTCCAACATCCAGACTCCTGTTTGGGGGCGTGTAGATAACTCGCAAGAGGGTATTTTTTACCTTAGTATTTCTGAGCTCTATCCACACTGACTCTACATCCCCTCATTCTACGTCCCGCCGTGCAGGGACTGCATATCATCCCTTACCAACATGGCCACCCCACCCCCTCTGTCCGTCATTCTGTCCTGACAATAGCACGTGTAGCCTTGAGTATTAATTTCCCAGGCCCTGTCCACTTGAAGCCACGTCTCAGTTATCCCCACAATACCGTATCTGTAAATTTCCAAAAGAGCCTCAAGCTCATCCATCTTATTTCTAATGCTTCATACATTCATATATGGTATTTTTTAATTTGTTACTGCCCTGACCCTTCCCATCAACTCCTATTTCACTCAACTTTACAGCATGATCTCTTTCTGAGTTTCCTGCCTCATTGATACAGTTGTCTTTCTTGACTTCCCTTGTTCTAACTTTCCCTCCAATTTCCTTCTTAAACATCCAGTTTGTCCCCTCCCCACCCCCCTTCCCCCTCGCAACTCAATTTAAACATAGCTGAGTTGCAGTAGCAGACCTGCCTGCCAGAATGCTGGCCCATAACCTATGATGATGCAAATCGTCTCTCTTGTAGAATTTATGCTTCCCACAAAATATACCCCAGTGATCCAAGAATTTAAATCCTTGCTTCCTGCACCAGTTCCCCAGCCACACGTTCAAGTCCATTATCTCCCTGTTTCTGGCCACACCAGCCCTAGGAACTGGAAGCAAACCGGAGATAACCACCTGGACATCCTGCTTTTCAGCCTTCTTCCTTGTTCTCCTAAGTCCCGCTGTAGTATGTTCCTCCTCTTCTTCCCGACATCATTTGTGCCGACATATACCACCAACTCTGGCTCTTCACCTTCGCCCTGGAGGATTTCCTGCACTCTGTTTGTGATGTCTTTAACCCTGGCACCAGGAAGGCAACACATCATTAAGTCCCGTCTGCTGCCACAAAAACCCCGGTCAGTTCCTCTCACTATGGAGTCCCTATTACCACGGCTCTGTGTGACTCTTCTGCTCTGCCTCCATGCCAACTTTTGATTGACAGACCTGGCCGCCTCGTGGACTGGCAGTGTCATCTGTCTCTACTGTTTCCATAAGTTTCAACTTGTTCCTGACAGGTACTTCCCCCGGGGTCTCTTGCACCCGTCTCCTCTCTGCCTTACTCATTGTCTGCTCTCCTCTGCTCTCTTCTGGTACGATTAGCGTAATAACCTCGCCGAAGGTCTTGTCCAGAAAGATCTCGTTCTCTCGGATGAGCCTAAGGTCCTCGAGTTCTTTCATCAGTGCTGCAATATGCTCTGCCAGTAGCTGAACGTGCACACACTTTCCACACTAATACAAGCCAGACACACCAGAGTCGTTGACCTCCCACATCAAGAACGTAGCACACTGAACCAGCTTGGCAGTCATGTCTTCACCCTCTTCAACTGTGGCGTAATCACTTCCACTTAAATAGCAATCACTTACCTTCCCGACCGGCTTGGCGTTCCGACTTCACTTCCGCCCAGCTCCTGCCTCTCTCTGATGAGAAAAGCAGGTTTAGGTTCACGTGGTTCTGACCCTGACATGTTCACCCACAGTCACTACTGATATATAGGTCGTGTTGATTGCAATGTCAGACTGAGGAGATTATCCCTGGGTAAAATATAAAAGGTGGTGCTTGAATGGTATTCTGCTTCTCGTGCTGCTGTGGTCTCCAGCACTACATGAATATGCAGTTTTGAGCCGCAATATCTGAAATGCAATTCTGCTCTCTGTCCCCTAGTTCACATTGAGACTCATTCACCCATCAGCCCTGTACTCAGTGACCTACTCTGGTTTCTGATGTGGAAATACTTGCATTTTCATATTCTCATTCTGCTGAGGTCATGTTTCCAATCTGACACATTCCGTAAGAACATTTAACTGATTTTATTCAATTGTTAAATTCACCTGATCTTTTCCCTTGAGTAATCCCATCTTCTGGGTTTAAGTTGAATGTGTTTCCCTCTGTTTCTCTCCCTGACAATGAATAAGAGCTCTGCAGTGTCAGGGATGCCAGCCTGATGTAGTTTCAGAGCCAATGAATTCTCTAGATTCCCAATCCTCTTCACCACATTGTATGTTTCCTCTTTTGATTCGATGCCTTGTCACTCATGGATGCCTTGTCCTCCCATGAATATGATTCATATTTTTGGGAGAATTTCTAATATTCTCCAAATTATCCAACATAAATTCCTGCCATTGTAGCTCCGTGGTCTTCCCTGCTTGGCTCCCCTTCCAATTAACTTTAGCCAGCTCCTCCCTCATATCTTTGTAGTGATATTGCTCAATTATAATCACATTACATCAAGAAGAGAGCTATAGATATAAATCGAAATAAGGTGTTTTGAGAGATGGGACATAAAGAATAATTGGCAATTTTTTTGACTAGATACAAAGAGAGAGGATATAGATGGGGACATGTGAAAAATGAGTAAACTAGGTTATTGAAAGTAATAGATGCACATCCCTCAATGTTTTGGCAATTCCTGTGTGCTGTGGTACTTTCTACAGTGCATTTATAACAGAGTAATGTGTTCAAATGCTGGGTCTGATGCCAGAATTTTTCTCTCCAATGATATGACAGACACTAGCTTTGGAAAGCACCCAGCAGGCCAATATATTGAAGTCCCAGTAGAAAGGGGATTAACGGAAATACGTTGGGACACCAGAAGAAAGAATGTACAACACACAACCTGATAAGAATGTGAAGTTAGAGTAGAGAATTCCAGAAAAGGATGGAACACTGCGAGAAGGGGAACATGTCACATTACATGAGCATCAAATAATGTTTTATAAATTTTATACATCATGTGCGTCATTTTTCAATAACTGTGTCTCCGTTGTTCATTTAGAATGTGTTGTGCACATATGAAAAATATCTGCACACACACATTGATTAAACAATGTATACAAAATCATTTTTCTGCCATTGTAATGGTCCTGTTGTCATGTTACCAGGATACATGAACACCAAATGGCCACCAAAATACATGACCCATTATCACTATATTCCATAATACAGACAGAGAAGGGCATCACTTTGACTGGAACAACACACACACATACGAAGACACGCAAGGACGTTCTCAGAAGAATGGCATTCTAACCAGAAGTCCATCAATAAATGCATCAATTTGGATCCTATCTACCTTCTCTTCTAATAAAAAACCGGAAATGACATCACCCACCTTCGGGAAGGAAAACCCATAAATAGAGAGACAGGACAAACCACCAGCGCTTCAGTGGAAACTCTCACTGATGATGTCACCTAATCATGGTGACGAAACATCTGAAAACAAATATTCATGCTCAGTGAGCTAACTTGCATACATATAAATGATTATTTTTCGTTAATTAGTGGAATTTAGGAGTTCTCTGTCACCCACCTTTTATCAGATTATGATGCGAGGTGAGCTTTTCTGGATGTGTTGTTTTAATTAACAGAGGGGTTTGACATTGATGTCATAACAGTTTGGGGCCTTGCTGGGGACTTGGACTGACTTGAACAGATTTGTGGTACAAAAGGTCCCAGCAGATTCCAATACATTGCAATTAGTGACCTGGATCTTCACATAAACCGTTAGGAAAATTCATTTAATTTTGTTAACTTGTGGTTGGTTAAAGTGAAAGTGAAAGAATTGTTTTTTAACATAACTAAAGAGGTTCCCAAATTTGCCAAGGAAGTTTACAAAGTCAGAGCAAGGAATATTTTTATAATTAGCAAATAGGTTGGAATTGGGTCTAACCAGGGACAAAAGGAAAGCTGAAATTGTAACGGAGATGGTCAAGCACTTTGGTGTGTCAGAGAAACAGGCAACTGCAGTAGGGTTAGAAAGAAACTTAAATTGCAAATCTGGCAACTGGAGTTAGAAGGTGAAAATAGGGACGGAAACAGAGAGAGAACAAAGGGAATGGGTAAGAGAGGAAAAGAGAGAGATAATTTGAATTTCGGAAGTTGGGAAGTTAAATGAACAGGATCGAGATGAAGGGATGTATACAGCTATGATAATACCTTGTCATATTTCGGTGAGAAAAATGTAAATATTTTTTTATTTCATTTGAAAAACAAAATGGCTCAGCAGATGGTGTGTCCAGTGAACTTGTGGGTAACGCTCATTCAGACCATGCCGGTGAGCACAGGAGTGAGGTATTTGCAGCACTGGCAGATGAGGGGTCAAGAGATTATTCAGATGTCAGACTGGCTATTTTGATTGGTTATGAATTGGTACAAGAAGAATATAGGCAGAGGTTCAGAAATATAGAGACGGAACCAGGTCAGGCTTATGCTGAGTTTGAAAGAATTAAACACAGTCATTTTGGTAGACAGGTGTGGACCTTAAAAATGGATAAGACCTGTGAGGCTCGAAGGGAGATTATTCTGCTGGAGGAGTTTAAAGACGCACTTCCAGAGATGGTAAAAATTCATGGGAATGAATAGAAATTTCAAGAAGTGAGAAGCGTGGCAGAAACGGCAGGTAAATACGCATTGGTGCATGAGATGAAATTTAGCTTCTGGGAGGATTTTCATCCTGTGAAGGATAGAAACTGGGAGAAGGGGAGATCACACACTACAAAGCGAACAATAGCGCTCAATAGTTTACTATAGGTGAAAAAAGAAGCCCAAGGGAGTTGAAAGGAGGTGAAAGGCCTATTGTGTTCTCACTATTAGGGAGTGAAACACATACCATTACAGTGCCGATGGTTTAAGAAAGGCACTGGGAAAAGGAGCTTTCACTGCAGTAAGCTGGGACATATCGTGCTGGGGGTTGAAGGAAGACACTTTGGGAAAAGATGTGTAGAAGAGGCTAAGCCAGTGGCATTAGTGAAACTGTTAAAGAAGACCCAAGTCTCCAAGGAGCTGTAGGAGAGTGCACAGCCTAGATACAGAGTCAGTGCCTGGTCTCTATAAAGAATTCGCCTCTATGGATAAAGTTTACTCAGAAGATGGGGGGCGGGGGGGGGGAGGTTCCAGGGGAGGACGATAAATTATAATTTTCTGAGATAAGGGATCTGCGCAGTTGCTAATAGTTGAGAAGTGAGGTGCCAGAAAAGCACAATAGATCAGGCAGCATCTGAAGAGCAGGACAATCGACATATCAGGTATAAACCCATCGTCAGGAATGTGGTGGGGGAACAAGGGGGCTGAAAGATAAATAGGAGGGTAGGAGCTGGACTCGCGGGAGGGTCACTGGGAGGGTGATAGGAAGATGTAGGTGGGAGTGATAGTGATATGTCGGAGGAGAGGGTGGAGTGAATAGGTGGGAAGCACGATGGATAATTAAGACAGTTCAAGAGGGCGGAATAATTTGAATGGTTGGATCTGGCATAAGGTTGTGGGAGGAGAGATTTGCAAATTGGTGAAGTCGATGTTGATGCGGTATAGTTTGAGGGGTCCAGCTGTCCTACCACCTATCCACTTCACCCTCCTCTCGACCTATCACCATCACACCCCACCAGCATCTACTTATCGTCTTGCAAGCTACCTTCCACCCAGCTCCACCCCCACCCTCCTATTTATTTCTCAGCCCCCTTTTCCCTCCCTTACCCCCCCCACTTATCTGATGAAGGACTTGTGCCTGAAACGTCAACTCTCCTGCCTAAGATACTGCCTGATCTGCTGTGCTTTTCCAGCCCCCACTATTCAACTCTAATCTCCACCGTTTACAGTCCTCACTTTCTCTCAGCCCCTAATAGCAAGAGATGGAAGGATTTTCACTCTTTCTGACATGTTACTCAAGAGTGTGATAATCTGTGGAATTGGGACAGAAATTCAGGTTGGGGACAGAAACATCACATTGGAGTGCCAAATCAGGATTGGGGAAGTAACAGTGAGAGTGAGTGACAGTGTCAGTTCCAGGAATACAGTTTGTTCTTGTGAACGATTTAATAGGATCCAAGGTGGGAGAGACCTCTTATGGTGGAGAAGTCAAATGAAAACTAGGGAACTGAGGAGTTAAAAGAAATATACCCAGGAATTTTCCAGACTGTGTAGTAACAACATCCCACTGTCATAAGTTACAGCAGGAAGGAAAAATGAAAGAAAAAGACAAAGGAGTTGATGTTCAGGTAACTGACACCCTGTGTGATGTCACGGTGCAGGAAAATCCTGAACGTGGAGAACAACGGTAGGTTAGTGCAGAAGGGAAATGGGCCAAGTGCACTCGATCGTTTGACTGGTAGCATACCGTGTTATGGGTAACACACGAACTAACTGCAGGTGGTCACCTAGGTGTAAGGAAGACTCAAGCTTAGGTGCAGAAGCATTTCTAGTGGCCTGGAATGCTCAAGGATGTGGTTAATTTTTGTTTTACATGTCATACATGCCAAATGGTCGGTAAGTCACAGGCAATAAACAACCAGCACCTTTGTTGCCAATTCCTGCATTCGAAGAACCTTTCACGTGGGTTCTGATTAATTGTGGAGCTCCCCTTTCTAAAGTAAAAGTGGAAACCAACATTTGCTGACCATAATGGATGTGTCGACCAGATTTCCAGAGGCAATTCCATTATGGAGTGTTAAGGCAAAAAGGGAGGTAGAGGAGTTGGTAGCTTTTTTTACTCGCTGTGGGCTCCGCAGAGAGATTCAATCAGACCAAGGGTCTCATTTTACCCCTCAGCTGTTTAAGGAAGTCATGGATAGCATAGGCATACAGCACTTCAAATCAAGGACGTCCCATCCTGAATCCCAGGGAGCATTGAAAAGTTAGCATCAGACACTGAAGACCATGTTAACAGCGTACTGTCAGGATTGGCCAAATGATTGGGATAAAGGTGTCCCAGTAAATTGCTTATCATCGAAGATGCCCCAAATAAATCTACTCCGTTTACTTCCTTTGAGTTAATCTTCGTACATGAAGTGAAATCCTTTGAATTAATTAAATCTAAATTGACTGGACTGAAGTCGGAGATCTCACACTTGGATTATGTATGTGAGGTGAGGGAGAGATTAGACCGAGTAGGTGAGTGAACTAAACAGCACCTGAAGAGGACACAGCATAGAGTGAAGCAGGTGGGGGTGACGTATTAGTAGTTTAAATAATGCTCAGGATATCCGAAGCCAACTGAATTAGAATACTATTGTTTGGACAGCTGGAAAGCAATCACATTATGAGAATTATTGTATCATGTGGAGTAAGTGAACTCGGCATTTGGAACACTAGAGAGAGAGCTACTGCCATCCAACAGCAGAGTAACTGCTGTAAGCAGGAGTGCTAGCTGGCCATCTCAAACACACTCTATCAAAGATACATGTTCATGACAAACCTACTTGCAGTAAAACAAAATGTGACCCAGGGAGATCAGCAGCTGGAAGAGTGAGCACAGTGGGGAAGATAGAGAATGTGTGGTCTTGAGATTGTAATGTTTAATATGGGGTTGGTGGAACAGCATATTTTTACAGAGTTGGAAACAGATAGTAAGTAGCTAAGAAAAGAGGGGCTTGTATTTGTGAATAGTTGTTGTTCAGTGTTCACTACTAAAGTTAAGAAACTAATTTGTGAATGTTTGTTTAAATAGTGGAATGTAGGAGATTTGTGTCGCTCATATTTTAACAGATTACGAGGTGAGGCGAGCCTTTCTGGGTGTTTGGTTTTAATTAACAGAGGGGTTCGACTCCACCTTGTAAATGTCCATCCACGCTAACCCCATTCCCTGCAGTTGGCCCATATCCTTCCAGTCCTTTCCTATCCACATATTTATCCAAATGCTTTTGAAATGTTGTTAATGTACCCCTTCAACCACATCTGCTGGCAGCTCATCCACGTACCAGCCTCTGTGTGAAGAAGTGGCCCTCAGGTTCCCTTTTATTCCTTCCCTCTAACCTTAAACTGATCCCTTCTCATCCTCGATTCTCTACACCTTGGAAAAAGACTGAGAGCATTAACCCTATCCATACCCCTCATGATCTTATACAGCTCTATAAGGTCCCCCCTCAGTCTCCTGCACTCTATAGGAAAGGTCCTAGCTTGTCCAACCTCTCCCTATAACTCAGACCATTGGGTCCTGGCAACGTCCATGGGAATTTCTTCTGCACTCTTTCTAATTTCATAAAATGCTCCCTATAACAAAGTGATAAAAATTGAACAGAATACACCAAGTGCGGCCTTACCAAAGTCCTGTAACTGCAACATAACTGCAACATAATTCCCAACTTCCATACTCAATGTCTGGCCTGATGAAGGTCAGTGTGCCAAATGCCTTCTTCACTGCCCTGTCTACATGTGACTCCACTCTCAGAGAACCATGCTCCTGAACAACAAAGTCTCTCTGCCCACTACACCCCTTAAGGCCCTCCCATTCGCCGTGCAACTCCTCCTTGAGTTGAGTTTCCAAAATGCAAGACCTCACGTATCTATATTAAATTCCATTTGCCATTCTCGGCCCACTTCCCCACCTGATTAAGGTCCTGCTGCAATTTCTGATAACTTCCTCACTGATCATGTTAACTTATTTTAGTGTCATCTGTAAACTGACTAATCATACCTTGAACATTCTCAACCAAATCATAGATAACAAACAGCCATGGACCCAGCCTCCAGTCTGACAAGCATCCTTCCACTAAACCATCTGCTTCCTACCATCAAGCCAACTGTGTATCCAATTGGCCAGTTCCCCAGCATTCCACGTGATGTAACTCTCCAGAGCAGCCTGCCATGTGGAACTTTATCAAAGGCCTTACTGATATCCATAGAGACTATGGTTACCACTCGGCCCTCATCAACCTGCTTGGTCACTTCATCAACGAACTCTAACAAATTTGGGGAGCATGATCTCCCACTCACAAGTCTATGCTGACTGCTCCGAATCAAACCCTGTGTAAGTAATGGGTGCAGTCAATGGTATGCTGTCCTTCATTGTAAGATGATTCCAGTACATAAGTAATGCCATCTTCCTGCTGTTGTAGGGCCTTGCTGAGAGCGTGGTTGGGACACTCCCTACGGATTTGATCTCCTTTGTAAGGAATGATCTCCTTACCACAGACACGCGTGATGGTATCACGAGGATAGAGTAAAGAAGCTGAGTGTTTAATCACTAGAGGTGTGAGAGAAGAAACGGTGACGTTAAACACGAGGAGTGACAGCGATCACTTACTTCCAAAAGAGACATGGACAGGGTGAGAAATTCCAGACTTTACCCAGGATTGATTGGTTTGATTTATTGCCACGTGTACCTCAGTACAGGGAAACACTTTATTTATGAGCAGTGGAGGCAGATCATAGTAAACATGGCCAGACAGATCAGAGGGTAGAAATAGACTCGGACAGAGTAAGGCATACAGGTGACGTGCACTAAACAAGATCAACATGAACAAGATCAGCATTATTTGAACTTAGAGAGTCCATCCATCAGTCTAACGTGACTATCCTAATAGTTTACATGCCTAAATTAACTCTCCCCACGTTATTGTTCAGTCGGCATGTGAACCCGTACTGAACGCCATGTTGTTCACAATCCCCAACAGCAGCCACAATACCTTCCATCTGAAACAGGTAGCCATTCCCACCAGCTTCCACCCTACATAGAGAACACCAGGCTGTGTACCCTCTGTTCCACTTGGTCATCATTTTAGAGCATCAGTTAGGAGACAGCGAGGACTGTTGATGCTGAAGATCAGAGTAGACAGTGGTTTGCTGGAAAAGCACAGCAGGAGAATCGATGTTTCGAGCATAAGCCATTCATCAAGAATCAGCATCAATCACCTCATTCTGCCCCTGTGTAAGGGCATTGAGGGGGGAATGGCCTCCTACTGTTCCTGTGTAAGTGACTCAAGGGTTTCTTCCTCGTCCGATTGGACAGGACCAGGGGCCTGATTGGGTTTCCCCTGGTTCCTGTATGACAGCTCGATGTGCTGACTAGTGTGATGATGCTGGAGCTTTAAGAGTTTATTTTGTTCTGGTTTCTTTTACGAGAGAGATTGAATGACCGTTCCCAAGCTGGCTAGTTAGGACTACTTGAGTAATTAACTAGTGAGGCCTTAGGTTTATTTTAATGCAGAAGGAATGGGTATGGTCAGCTCTCACAGATTAGGATTTCTGGGTTTTGCTTTCTCAGTAACATCAGAAATTATTGGGGTCTCCACCGAGTTGAAAGCTTTAGTGAATGTCTCCTGGCTGCTACTCTCTATGGATTTTCTCTTGGTGCTGTTTTTAAATCCTGAATTGGAGAAATATTGTGTCATTCAGTGTCTGAATATTCCTTTTTTTCTAGTACTGGAACAATTCATTAGTAATAGTTCTTTAATCTGTTATTCTAAATTCTTCTTTCTTTGGTTTTATTTCATCTATCGTGTTTACATAAATGGTGTTATGGATTAGATTAGATTAGATTACTTACAGTGTGGAAACAGGCCCTTCGGCCCAACAAGTCCACACCGACCCGCCGAAGCGCAACCCACCCATACCCCTACATTTACGCCTTACCTAACACTACGGCCAATTTAGCATGGCCAATTCACCTAACCCACACATCTTTGGACTGTGGGAGTAAACCGGAACTCCCGGAGGAAACCCACGCAGACACGGGGAGAATTATGCTTCACACGGAGTTGTTTGACCCGCCACATTGCATCTGGAATTGACACTTTATATTTTCTTTAAAATAAGAGAACATTAGAGTCTAGGCTACCACCTTCAAATATTGTTGAGGGGCTCTGGTGTGGCCCATCACACTAGAATCCTTCTCTTCCTGAGAATTATGTTGGAGGCACTGAATGGGCTGTCCCTGTTCCTCTCCAATAGTGTCAATGGGCTGAACGACTTCCTCATATTCCTGTGAAACCAGTGTGAGGTGTGGAATGAACTCTTATTTTACTGTGGCACTGTGCAGTGTCAGACAGTCCTTTATATGAATGTTACAGACTCTTTAAAAGCACAAGCCTCAATGGAGTCCATGTCTTGCTGCACATGGACACAGTCCAGCTTAGAACCTGACAGGGGCGTCAAATTATTCTGAACATTGTGGAATCCTAGGTGACCATCCCCACCTCGGATCTTATGGTGGGCAGGGTGGGGGCGGGGGAGACATTGATGAAGCAGCTGAAGCTGTTTGTGAAGAGGAAGCTACCCTGAGGATCTCCCACAGAGGTGACCCAGGACTGAGATGATGAACACCTTCCTTTGTGCCATGTTTGATTCCAAACACTGGAGAGTTTTCTCTGATTACCATTAAGTTCAGATTTGTTAAGCTCCTTGATGTCAACAGAAGTCAACAGAAGCCTTGATATCAGGGCCAGTCATTTTTACCTGACCCCTTGTGTTAACTTCTTTTGTTCATATCAATAAGCCATGGTATAGGAGCAGCAAGGGGTTTCTTCAAACAGGTAGGATTGAATGTCAGGATTTCTCTTAGATTAGATTAGACTTACAGTGTGGAAACAGGCCCTTCGGCCCAACAAGTCCACACCGACCCGCCGAAGCGCAACCCACCCATACCCTTACATTTACCCCTTACCTAACACTACGGGCAATTTAGCATGGCCAATTCACCTGACCCGCACATCTTTGGACTGTGGGAGGTGCAAACTCCACACAGTCAGTTGCCTGAGTCGGGAACTGAACCCGGGTCCCAGGTGCTGTGAGGCAGCAATGCTAACCACTGTGCCACCGTGCCGCCCACACTCTTCTCAAGAGTGTTCGGGGAGCTAGATGACTGAAAGTATTTGATGAGAAGGTAGATGGAGATTGACCTGTCAGAGAGTTGAGGGCGATGAAGAATTGGGTTGAAAGAGGATTTGAGACCAAGAGCAGATCAGTCATTATCTTAGTGAAAGGCAAGGCAGGTTTGAGGAGTGAATGACCTGCCCTGTGTCTGATGTTCTCACATTCTGTTATTGGAAAGTCAGTGGGTGTTATTTTCATGGATGTTCTGTTATTGAATGTTGCCGTCAGGGAGACCAGAGGATTTTGTGAGCCATCGCTGGGTGAAGTATGGGGGCTGTATTCATCGTGAATTTGGGTCTAAAACATGACCAACAAATGGAGCACAAGTCGCAGAGAGGGGAAGCTCTGTAAAGAGAGATGAGGGGCCTCTTTCATACCCAGCCTGGGTTTTTACAATTACATTTCTCAAATCACCTCAAAGCGTGTGGGACAGTCTTGATGGGCCGAATGATCTCCTCTGTTTCTGCTCACCAGGTTATAGAAGTAAGTAGCCTCTAAATGCTCCTGCCTAACAGGTTTAATGGGCTGAATGGAACACAGGGATACGGGATTGAGGGACAGGAGTGAGTCATTAGATACGTTCAATCTTCTCCACCAGGCACTAAGATTGTGGCTGATCAGGTTGGGGTCTCAGCCCCACTTTCCTGTCTGCGTCCCATTATCCATGACTCAGTTCCTGTCAAATACTTCACTAACGCAACTTTCAATCAATCAATGTGAACATAGAGACCCCTACAAGATGATTAGGGGTTTAGATAGGGTTGACAGTGAGAACCTTTTTCCGCTAATGGAGTCAGCTGTTACTAGGGGACACAGCTTTAAATTAAGGGGTGGTAGGTATAGGACAGATGTTCGGGGTAGATTCTTTACTCAGCGGGTTGTGAGTTCATAGAATGCCCTGCCAGTAGCAGTGGTGGACTCTCCCTCTTTATGGTCATTTAAGGGGGCATTGGATAAGCATATGGAGGTTATTGGGCTAGTGTAGGTTAGGTAGGCTTCGGTTGGCGCAACATCGAGGGCCGGAGGACATGTACTGCGCTATATTTTTCTATGTTCTATGTCCCAAGTAAACGTCCAGTGAAGAGGATTCGGATTTGAAACGTACTTTCAGAATTTTCGTCATCCCTCTGACAGAATCAGAGTCATGCAGAACGGAAACAGACCCGTTAGTCCAATCTGTTCACTCCGATCAGATATCAAATCTGATCCAGTCCCATTTGCCAGCATTTGGCCAATATCCCTCCTCTTTCAGATAGTTTTTAAATGTGCGATTGTAACCGCCTTCACTACTTCCTCTGACAGCACTTTCTGTACACACACCACTCTGTGTGAAACATTTAACTTCAGGTCCCTTCTAAATTATTCGTCCTCTGCCCTCCAACCTATGCTTTCCTGTTCTGGGATCCTGGGGAGCAGAACAGGGCTGTTTAGAATAACACTCCAGGGGGAAACACCTCAAACTAATCAACCTCTCCCTGAAGCTCAAACCTCCAGTCCTGGACATCCGTGTAAATCTTTTCTGCAGACAACTGAATTGTACACAGTATTCTTAAAGTGGCCTCACCAACATCCTGTACAGATACAACATACCACCACAACTCCTATACTCAATGCTCTGACTGATTAAGGCAAATGTGCCAAATGTGTTCTGTACCTGCATTAGACTCCACTTTCAAGGAACAATCTACCTGCAGCCCTATGTCCATTTGTTTCACAACACTCACCAGGCCCTTACATTAAGTGTATAATTTCTGCCCTGATTTGCCTTCCCAAAATGTGTAACCTTGTATTTATCTAAATTAAACTTCATCTGTCACTCCTTGCCCCTTTGTCCATCTATTTGTGGTCTTGTTGTACTCTGAGATAATCTCCTACACCACCTTTCTGATGTCGTCTGTAACCTTACTAACTATGGCCCCAATATTCACATCTAAATCCTTGACATAAATGATGAAATGTTGTGAACTCAGTCCTGATTCTTACAGCACACTGCTGCTCACAAGCCTCCAGTCTGAAAAATACCCCTCTTCCTTCAAGACAATTGTGACTAGCTTCTTCTGTATCCCCATGTGACCGAACCTTACTAATCTGCCTACCAATCAGATGTTATGAACACCTTGCTGAGGTCCATATAGACAATATCTACCAAACTACCTTCATCAATCTTCTTTGTCACCTCTTCATAAAACTCAATAAAATTAATGAGACATGATTTCCCATGCAGAAAGCCACGGTGTCTACCCCGATCAGCCCTTACATTCCCAAATGTATGTAAATGCTATCCCTCAGAATCCCCTCCAACAACTTACCCACCACCGACATCAGGCTCACCGGTCTATAGTTCCCCGGCTTTTTGGGTCACTGTTTCCTTTTCTAGTCCCACTCCTCCACTGCTCACAACAAATGTTAAATGTAACCAGGTCGGTGATATGGCCGATGATATCGGTCTCAGACTGGGTCAGGGTCAGTTTTAGGAACAAGTCAGGCTAGTTTCTTTAATCTGCTCAAATAGCACGTTTAAGATCCAGAGCAATGTTACTCCAACTATGATGGAAAGATGAATGACAAACTGTTTGGATATTGCAAATAAAGAACCGTTATTTCCCGTTCTAAATACACTGACACTGACACACACACACACACACACACAAAGTAGATTAGATTACTTACAGTGTGGAAACAGGCCCTTTGGCCCAACAAGTCCACACCGACCCACCAAAGCGCAACCCACCCAGACCCATTCCTCTGCACTTACCCTGGCACCTTACACTACGGGCAATTTAGCATGGTCAATTCACCTAACCTGCACATTTTTGGATTGTGGGAGGAATCCCACGCAGACACGGGGAGAATGTGCAAACTCCACACAGTCAGTCGCCTGAGGCGGGAATTGAACCCGGGTCTCTGGCGCTGTGAGACAGCAGTGCTAACCACTGCCACCATGCCGCCCTTAAAATAAACAAAATCTCTGCAACCTTGTCAAAATATTAGTGTAACTAATGACAAAAGGAAAAATTGAGAGATTGTCCAAAATGTTATTCTGCTTCTGAAGATATTGTACTCACACAGCCGCTAGCAATGGGATTTTATCCTGGGAGAGTTGGATTTGGCTGAATTCCCTTTGCATTAGGCAATCAGGAGGTTCCAGGTTAGCACAGTGGCTCAGTAGTTCGCACTGTTCCATCACAGCATCAGGGGCATGAGTTCAATTCCAGCCTCGGGCGACTATCTGCGTGGAGTTTGCATCTTCTCCCCTTGTCTGTGTGAGCTTCTGATGGGTGCTCCCGTTTCCTCCCACAGCCCAAAGCTGTATAATTCAAGTGGATTGGTCAAATAGTCCATAGTGTTCAGCGATTTCTACTTTAGGTGCACTAGTCAGTGGTAACTGTAAGGGCATGGGAAGGTTACTGATTGGAGGGTTAGTATGGACTTGTTGGGCCGAAGGGCTTGTTTCCACACTGCAGGGATTCTATAAAAATAAGAATGGTAATGATGACAGTAGAGTTTTGTTTTAGCTCGTACACGTTACTGTGATGAGGAATAATGAAGGAGAGAGAGTGCAATAGGCTGTTTCTTCTCGGGCAGATGACATTTCTCCCTCTCTGAGTTGAATCACACAATAATGTCATTCTCTCCCAAACTGGACCATGTGAGGTCTCCTTGTACATTGTCCAAACTATGTCTCCATCACATTCCCTGTTCCATGTCGGTGCATCATTGCTGCTGTCATACACAGAGCCATACCCTGAGCAGAAAATGGTCTCGGTCGATTTGAAGATATGTTTATATGGCCCTGCCTCATTAAAAAATAAAATGTTTAATGTATTCAGAATACATAGAACATGGAACATAGAACAGTCCAGCACAGAAAAGGCCCTTCAGCCCACCATGTTGTGCCGACCATTGATCCTCATGTAAGCACCCTCACATTTCTGTGACCATATGCATATCCAGCAGTCTCTTAAATGTCCCAAATGACCTGCTTCCACAGCTGCTGCTGGCAATGCATTCCATGCTCTCACAACTCTCTGTGTAAAGAACCCGCCTCTGACATCCCCTCTATACTTTCCTCCATCCAGCTTAAAACTATGAACCCTGTGTTAGCCATTTCTGCCCTGGGAAATAGTCTCTGGCTATCAACACTATCTATGCCTCTCAATCTTGAATACCTCAATTAGGTCCCCTCTCCTCCTCCTTTTCTGCAATGAAAGAAGTCCGAGCTCTGTCAACCTCTCCTCAGAAGAGAAGCCCTCCAGTCCAGGCAGCATCCTGGTAAACCTCCTCTGAACCCTCTCCAAAGCATCCACATCTTTCCTACAATCGGGTGACCAGAAATGGACGCAGTATTCCAAGTGCATTCGAACCAATGTTTCATAGAGCTGCAACAAGATCTCACGACTCTTAAACTCAATCCCACTGTTAATGAAAGCCAAAACACCATGTGCTTTCTTAACAACCTGTCCACTTGGGTGGCCATTTTAAGAGATGTATGTACCTGCACACCAAGATCTCTCTGTTCCTTCACACTGCCAAGAATCCTATTCTTAATCCTGTACTCAGCTTTCAAATTCGACCTTCCAAAATGCATCACCTCGCATTTATCCAGGTTGAACTCCATCTGCCACCTCTCAGCCCATCTCTGCATCCTGTCAATGTCCCGCTGCAGCCTACAACAGCCCTCTACACTGTCAATAACACCTCCAACCTTCGTGTCATCTGTAAACTTGCTTCAATCCCCTCATTCAAATCATTAAATAAATTACAAAGAGTAGAGGCCCAAGGACAGAGCCCTGTGGAACACCACTCACCACTGACTTCCAGGCAGAATATTTTCCTTCCACTACCACTCGCTGTCTTCTGTTGGCCAGCCAATTCTGTATCCAACAGCTAACATAGATACCTGTGTTAAAATGAATGTTTTGTTTTAACAAATACAGAAATTGCTGGAAAAGCTCGGCAGGTCTGTCAGCATCCAGATGCCTTTTACATGATGTAGTTGTACCAGCCTCCACCACTTCCTCTGGCAGCTCATTCCATACGCACACCACCCTCTGTGTGAAAAGGTGCCCTTAGGCCTCTTCAAAACCTTTCCCCTCTCACTTTCCACCAATGTCCTCGAGTTTTGGACGCCCCTAACTGGGGAAAAACCTTGACTACAAACCCTATCCATGACCGTTCTGATTTTATAAACCTTTACTGCTGCGAAATGTGACTTCAATCAACACGAATGGCTGTACTTTCAATAATCCCGGGCCGAAATGCTGAAATTCAACACCAACACCTGTTCTTTCTCCATCAAGTCACAATTCTAAAACCAGTTTAATCAGTTTGTTCAGCTATATTAGGAGACACTTCTGTGGGATTTACACCTAGACCTTTGTGCCCGGAGGTAGGGACACGAGCGCCACTCGGCAATACCCATAAAGCTGTAACATTATTCTCCTGTGTGTTTGTTCATCAGCCTGTTATGACATGCTGTGACATACCTCTGCAACAGGCAGGACATGAATCCACACCTTCTGGTCCAGAGCTAGGAACACTACCAAACAATTCAGGAATTGGAATCAAACCCAGAGCCATGGCTCAGAGACAGGGACACTACCCACGACACTACTATACACAGATTTTGGGTCACATTTTAAGGGGCAGCATTCAGCTCGGTGTGGATTTATTATAATCAGGTTACCATTACTGAACTACACAAAACATTTTGTTTTGTTAAACAAGTGCAAGATCGAAATTAACTATGAACATCTTTAATCGCTATTATCTGTAGTCTGCAATATTAGGGACAGAAATCCTGCAGGCACACTCTGCCCAGTGAAGGGTCTCAAATAGATATTTATTACTGAACACCAGACACGGAGAAAGACCATAATTTCTGGTCCCAAAACACCGATCAGTATAACCCAACTCTCACGTGTGTCTACCCGCTGCCTAAAACCATGAAATGATACCAGGCCGCTGATTACTGTCCAGCCTCTCCTCCCCACTGACTGTGTCTGCAATCTGTCCCTCCTCCTCTAACCACACAAGGCAAACAAGCTCAGGGTCTTTGTGAAAATCAAGGCCGGAGTGTGCAGGCCTCCTGGAGAGGGGTGGGCATTTTAAAAATTAAACGGGGAAGGTGAGGAGGTGGTAATATCACTCACTGGGCGAGGCGTGGCAGATGGAGTTTAGTTTGGATTAATGCGAGGTATTGGATTTGGTAAATCCAACAAGAGCAGGACTTATACAATTAAACGTAGGGCCTTTGGCAGTGTTGTAGAACAGAGACCTCGGCCATCAGGTATAATTCTTTTAAAAGTTGCATCTCATATAGATAATGTGGTTAAGAAGGTGTTTAACACAATTGTCTTCAATGGTCAGACCTTTGAGTATCGGATTGGGACGTCATGTTGAGGTTGTACAGGACATTGGTGAGACCTCTCCCGGAATACTGTGTCCAGTCTGGACATCCTGCCCACTCATTCCATAGGCACACCAGCCTCTGGGTGAAAAAGCTGCCCTTAGGTCACTTTTAAATGTTTCCCCTCTTACCTTACAACTATGTCCTCTAGTTTTGGTGTCCACCACCCTTATAAAATACCTTGACTATTCACTTTGATATTATTGATCTTGATATTATTAAGCTGGAGAGGGTTCAGAAGAGTTTAACCTGGATGTTGCTGGAAATGGAGGATTGAGCTATAAGGAGAGGCTGAATAGGCTGGGACATTTTTCACTGGAGAGTGTGAGATGGAGGGGTAAGTTTGCAGAGGTTTATAAAGTGATGAGGGGTACAGATAAGCTGTAGGGCTGATGTCTTTTCCCTAGAGTTAGGGATTCAAAACTGAGGGATATTTTAACGTGCGAGGAAAAAAGATTTACAAAAGTCAGGAAAGGTAATTATTTTAGACAGAAGCTGGCTTGTGTGTGGAATGAACTTGCAGAGCATGTCGTGAAAACAGGTACAGTTACAACGTTTTAAAGGACATTTAGATCAGTACACGGATAAGACATCAGTTTGGATGGTGCTGTGAGCAGCTGCCCTCCCCCTCTCTGAATGAATCCCTGTTGGTTTTCACCCTCTGCCAATGCCTGTGCAGTGGCGTGTGGAGGCCAGCAGAGGGAGGCATTGCATCACTTTCAGCACCACAGAGACTGCCAGACCTGCCCCACACAGAGACACACAGATACACACACAGCAATTGTTAGGACACAACATTGAGCTCTTCTGGTAATTTAACTAAACATAAATAAATGCTCAATTCGCCTCATAAACTGTTGAAATATGAGTGACAGAGAACTCCAAATTCCACTGTTTAAATAAAAACAACAATGTAGTTTTTTAACACTGAAAGTGAACTGAAAGAGACCCTCTATCTCTTAACTGCTTATAACCCGACTCCAGCTCTACAGCAATATACTGTTTCTGGGTCTGCCATCCTCTCATATCACAGGTACTTGTAAGCTCTCAGTTCAGAGCAGCATTCACCCTCGCTTAAAGGTACAGTACACACTTTCACCTTCATCCCATTATACCCTGATGAATATAGATAAGTGGAACCTATCCGGATTTCTCTTGCTCTGTGGTTTGTCAATATTTCATCTACTCTGTCTCGTATGTGTTAGGACTTTTGTTATTCCATTGACAGTATGTCATTATTCGACTCTGTCCTTGGGAATATATCAGTATTTCACTTGCTCACACTCCTGTGTGTGGGGCAGGATTTCAGTTGTTTCATGGGGACTGTGACACTGTGACAATCTTAATGTTTGTAAATGGTACCAAACCTGCAAGAATTGTAAAGTCTATGGAGGACAGTGTGGAACTCTAACAGGACAGTGACACGCTGGTAGACGGGGATCAATGCAGAGCAGTGTGAGGTGATGCACTTTGGTATGAAAGATAAAGAAAGACAGTTTAAAAAAGGCTGTGCCATTATAAAGGGGCTGCAGGAACAGAGAGCGCTGGGTGTATATGAGCACAGATTGTTGAAGATGTCAGGACAAGTGGGGAGAGCAGGAACTCTCACAGATTAGTTTCAGTATCTGAGCTGTTTACAGGGGGAGGTGTAGGAGGGAGCCTCCGTGCTCCCTTCCTGGGAGGTGGTGGTGACGATGTGCTGTGAGCCCACCCTCCTGCCCCCCGAGACCGTGGGGATTCCATTTGTACCAACTCGACACAGAAGGGAGATGGCATCAGGGCCACGGCTTCTAAGTTGTGCCGGGGGAAACGGAGCTGCCAGTGGGTTTAAAGTGAGAATTGCCCTTCACTGAACATTGCTCCTTACTCGGTCGGTGGGACGTGGATGTTTCAGAATCCCCACTTGAGGCTTCCAGGGTCGTACCAGGGTCCTCCCCACATGGCGAGGTGAGGGGGTGAGGGAATGGATATCGGGCACTCCAACACCCGGCTTGGCCCTTTCGATCATATTGCAAGCTGTTTCTCCTGGAATGGGAGAAAGGGAGGGTGGGAGTGGGTGGCCCTGCTGTTAGTGCCGGTGTACATGGGGGACATGGGGAGGGGTTCGGATGGAGTCTGTCCACAGGGTTGTATCCATGATGTGTTATTAGTGTGAGGGGTAAAGTGGAGGGAGGGAGTGAGAGAGA